>NW_026290992.1:125000-192500 GCF_023373465.1 Oncorhynchus keta
TAGAACTCTTCTGTGTGTGTGTTCAGGATGATTAGAACAATAGAACTCTTTTGTGTGTGTGTTCAGGATGATTAGAACAATAGAACTCTTCTGTGTGTGTGTTCAGGATGATTAGAACAATAGAACTCTTCTGTGTGTGTGTTCAGGATGATTAGAACAATAGAACTCTTCTGTGTGTGTGTTCAGGATGATTAGAACAATAGAACTCTTCTGTGTGTGTGTTCAGGATGATTAGAACAATAGAACTCTTCTGTGTGTGTGTTCCTTCCTCAGCTGAGACTAAGATCTGCTTTAAGTACTATCATGGAGTGAGTGGAGGCCTGAGAGCAACAACCCCCTGCATCACCGTCAACAACCCAGGACTTCCTGTGAGTTCTGTGTGTCTGTCTGTTTATGCTTATGAAGGAGTGCTTATGGACCAAGTAACTGTATGCCAGATGGTGTAGCTGCATCTTAGGCAAGCTTATCTGTTTTTTTAGAGAGAGAGGTGTGTGTGTGTGTGTGTGTGTGTGTGTGTGTGTGTGTGTGTGTGTGTGTGTGTGTGTGTGTGTGTGTGTGTGTGTGTGTGTGTGTGTGTGTGTGTGTGTGTGTGTGTGTGTGTGTGTTTAGATATCAATCTGAATATGTCTGTTGGACTATATTAGATATCAATCTGAATATGTCTGTTGGACTATATTAGATATCAATCTGAATATGTCAGTTGGACTATATTAGATATCAATCTGAATATGTCTGTTGGACTATATTAGATATCAATCTGAATATGTCTGTTGGACTATATTAGATATCAATCTGAATATGTCAGTTGGACTATATTAGATATCAATCTGAATATGTCAGTTGGACTATATTAGATATCAATCTGAATATGTCTGTTGGACTATATTAGATATCAATCTGAATATGTCTGTTGGACTATATTAGATATCAATCTGAATATGTCAGTTGGACTATATTAGATATCAATCTGAATATGTCAGTTGGACTATATTAGATATCAATCTGAATATGTCTGTTGGACTATATTAGATATCAATCTGAATATGTCAGTTGGACTATATTAGATATCAATCTGAATATGTCAGTTGGACTATATTAGATATCAATCTGAATATGTCTGTTGGACTATATTAGATATCAATCTGAATATGTCTGTTGGTCTATATTAGATATCAATCTGAATATGTCAGTTGGACTATATTAGATATCAATCTGAATATGTCAGTTGGACTATATTAGATATCAATCTGAATATGTCTGTTGGACTATATTAGATATCAATCTGAATATGTCTGTTGGACTATATTAGATATCAATCTGAATATGTCAGTTGGACTATATTAGATATCAATCTGAATATGTCTGTTGGACTATATTAGATATCAAGCTGAATATGTCAGTTGGACTATATTATATCTATCTCATCCTCCATCTCTTTTTCTCTCTCCACCCATCTATCCCCGCCCCTCTCTCTCGCTCTCTCTAACCCCTCTCTCTCCCTCCACCGTACCTCCCCCCTCCCTCTCTCTCCCTCCACCGTACCTCCCCCCTCCCTCCCTCTCCCTCCACCGTACCTCCCCCTCCCTCTCTCTCCCTCCACCGTACCTCCCCCTCCCTCTCTCTCCCTCCACCGTACCTCCCCCTCCCTCTCTCTCCCTCCAGTACCTCCCCCCTCCCCTCTCTCTCCCCCTCCCTCTCTCTCCCTCCACCGTACCTCCCCCTCCCTCTCTCTCCCTCCACCGTACCTCCCCCTCCCTCTCTCTCCCTCCACCGTACCTCCCCCTCCCTCTCTCTCCCTCCACCGTACCTCCCCCTCCCTCTCTCTCCCTCCACTATACCTCCCCCTCCCTCTCTCTCCCTCCACCGTACCTCCCCCTCCCTCTCTCTCCCTCCATTAGATACCTCCCCCTCCCTCTCTCTCCCTCCACCGTACCTCCCCCTCCCTCTCTCTCCCTCCACCGTACCTCCCCCTCCCTCTCTCTCCCTCCACCGTACCTCCCCCTCCCTCTCTCTCCCTCCACCGTACCTCCCCCTCCCTCTCTCTCCCTCCACCGTACCCCCCTCCCTCTCTCTCCCTCCACCGTACCCCCACTCCCTCTCTCTCCCTCCACTGTACCTCCCCCTCCCTCTCTCTCCCTCCACCGTACCTCCCCCTCCCTCTCTCTCCCTCCACCGTACCTCCCCCCTCCCTCTCTCTCCCTCCACCGTACCTCCCCCCTCCCTCTCTCTCCCTCCACCGTACCTCCCCCTCCCTCTCTCTCCCTCCACCGTACCTCCCCCTCCCTCTCTCTCCCTCCACCGTACCTCCCCCTCCCTCTCTCTCCCTCCACCGTACCTCCCCCTCCCTCTCTCTCCCCCCACCGTACCTCCCCCTCCCTCTCTCTCCCTCCACCGTACCTCCCCCTCCCTCTCTCTCCCTCCACCGTACCTCCCCCCTCCCTCTCTCTCCCTCCACCGTACCTCCCCCCTCCCTCTCTCTCCCTCCACCGTACCTCCCCCCTCCCTCTCTCTCCCTCCACCGTACCTCCCCCTCCCTCTCTCTCCCTCCACCGTACCTCCCCCTCCCTCTCTCTCCCTCCACCGTACCTCCCCCCTCCCTCTCTCTCCCTCCACCGTACCTCCCCCTCCCTCTCTCTCCCTCCACCGTACCTCCCCCTCCCTCTCTCTCCCTCCACCGTACCTCCCCCTCCCTCTCTCTCCCTCCACCGTACCTCCCCCTCCCCTCTCTCCCTCCACCGTACCTCCCCCTCCCTCTCTCTCCCTCCACCGTACCTCCCCCTCCCTCTCTCTCCCTCCACCGTACCTCCCCCTCCCTCTCTCTCCCTCCACCGTACCTCCCCCTCCCTCTCTCTCCCTCCACGTACCTCCCCCCTCCCTCTCTCTCCCTCCACCGTACCTCCCCCCTCCCTCTCTCTCCCTCCACCGTACCTCCCCTCCCCTCTCTCCCTCCCTCTCTCTCCCTCCACCGTACCTCCCCCTCCCTCTCTCTCCCTCCACCGTACCTCCCCCTCCCTCTCTCTCCCTCCTCCGTACCTCCCCCTCCCTCTCTCTCCCTCCACCGTACCCCCCTCCCTCTCTCTCCCTCCCCCTCCCTCTCTCTCCCTCCCCCTCCCTCTCTCTCCCTCCACCGTACCTCCCCTCCCCCTCTCTCCCTCCACCCGTACCTCCCCCTCCCTCTCTCTCCCTCCACCGTACCTCCCCCTCCCTCTCTCTCCCTCCACCGTACCTCCCCCTCCCCTCTCTCTCCCTCCACCGTACCTCCCCCTCCCTCTCTCTCCCTCCACCGTACCTCCCCCTCCCTCTCTCTCCCTCCACCGTACCTCCCCCCTCCCTCTCTCTCCCTCCACCGTACCCCCCTCCCCTCTCTCTCCCTCCCCCTCCCTCCTCTCCCTCCTCCCTCCCTCTCTCTCCCTCCACCGTACCTCCCCCCTCCCTCTCTCTCCCTCCACCGTACCTCCCCCTCCCTCTCTCTCCCTCCACCGTACCTCCCCCCTCCCTCTCTCTCCCTCCACCGTACCTCCCCCTCCCTCTCTCTCCCTCCACCGTACCTCCCCCTCCCCTCTCTCTCCCTCCACCGTACCTCCCCCTCCCTCTCTCTCCCTCCACCGTACCTCCCCCTCCCCTCTCTCTCCCTCCACCGTACCTCCCCCTCCCTCTCTCTCCCTCCACCGTACCTCCCCCTCCCTCTCTCTCCCTCCACCGTACCTCCCCCCTCCCTCTCTCTCCCTCCACCGTACCCCCCCCTCCCTCTCTCTCCCTCCCCCTCCCTCTCTCTCCTCCTCCCTCCTCTCTCTCCCTCCACCGTACCTCCCCCTCCCTCTCTCTCCCTCCACCGTACCTCCCCCCTCTCCCTCTCTCTCCCTCCACCGTACCTCCCCCTCCTCCTCTCTCTCCCTCCACCGTACCCCCCTCCCTCTCTCTCCCTCCACCGTACCTCCCCTCTCCCTCTCTCTCCCTCCACTGTACCTCCCCCTCCCTCTCTCTCCCTCCACCGTACCTCCCCTCTCCCTCTCTCTCCCTCCACCGTACCTCCCCCTCCCTCTCTCTCCCTCCACCGTACCTCCCCCTCCCTCTCTCTCCCTCCACCGTACCTCCCCCTCTCCCTCTCTCTCCCTCCACCGTACCTCCCCCTCCCTCTCTCTCCCTCCACCGTACCTCCCCCTCCCTCTCTCTCCCTCCACCGTACCTCCCCCTCCCTCTCTCTCCCTCCACCGTACCTCCCCCTCCCTCTCTCTCCCTCCACCGTCCCTCCCCCTCCCTCTCTCTCCCTCCACCGTACCTCCCCCCTCTCCCTCTCTCTCCCTCCACCGTACCTCCCCCCTCCCTCTCTCTCCCTCCACCGTACCTCCCCCTCCCTCTCTCTCCCTCCACCGTACCTCCCCCTCCCCTCTCTCTCCCTCCACCGATTACCTCCCCCTCCCTCTCTCTCCCTCCACCGTACCTCCCCCTCCCTCTCTCTCCCTCCACCGTACCTCCCCCCTCCCTCTCTCTCCCTCCACCGATTTACCTCCCCCTCCCTCTCTCTCCCTCCACCGTACCTCCCCCTCTCCCTCTCTCTCCCTCCACCGTACCTCCCCCTCCCTCTCTCTCCCTCCACCGTACCTCCCCCTCCCTCTCTCTCCCTCCCCCGTACCTCCCCCCTCCCTCTCTCTCCCTCCACCGTACCTCCCCCCTCCCTCTCTCTCCCTCCACCGTACCTCCCCCCCTCCCTCTCTCTCCCTCCACCGTACCTCCCCCTCCCTCTCTCTCTCTCCACCGTACCTCCCCCTCCCTCTCTCTCCCTCCACCGTACCTCCCCCTCCCTCTCTCTCCCTCCACCGTACCTCCCCCTCCCTCTCTCTCCCTCCACCGTACCTCCCCCTCCCTCTCTCTCCCTCCACCGTACCTCCCCCTCCCTCTCTCTCCCTCCACCGTACCTCCCCCTCCCTCTCTCTCCCTCCACCGTACCTCCCCCTCCCTCTCTCTCCCTCCACCGTTACCTCCCCCTCCCTCTCTCTCCCTCCACCGTACCTCCCCCTCCCTCTCTCTCCCTCCCTCTCTCTCCCTCCACCGTTACCTCCCCCTCCCTCTCTCTCCCTCCACCTGTACCTCCCCCCTCCCTCTCTCTCCCTCCACCGTACCTCCCCCTCCCTCTCTCCCTCCGCCCCTCAATTCAATGTAAGGGGTTTTATTGTTATGGGAAACGTATGTTTACATTGCCAAAGCAAGTTACATAGATAATAAACAAAAGTGAATTAACAATATAAATTAACAAAAGAATAGACATTTGAAATGTCATATTATGTCTATATACAGTGTTGTGATGATGTGCAAATAGTACAGAAGGGAAAATAAATAAACATAAATATAGGTTGTATTTACAATGGTGTTTTCTCTCTCTCTCCACCCCCCTCCATCTCTCCACTCCTATCTCCCCCTCCCTCCTCTCTTTCTCCTCTACCCCCCTCTCCCTCCATTCCACCATCCCTCCCCCTCTCTCTCTCTCCCTCCCTCCAAACCTCCCCCTCTCCCTCCCTCCAAACCTCCCCCTCTCCTTCTCCCCCCCTCCCTCCATCCCTATCACTTCCTGAGTTCACTAATACCAGCTGGCACAAATTAATTTGATATGAAATTCAGAGCGTTAATCTTCCAATCGGAGGGAGCGTCTGGAGGCAGCCATGTTGGTTTTATGACAGGATCTGACAGATTACCAGACGTGAACCAGTCCATTGATCTCTCTCTCTCTGACCCTCCTATATACAGTATCACTCTCCAAAATATCTCAGTGTTACACTGTGCTGTACTGCTCAGTGTTGAACTGGATATTGATATATCTCAGTGTTGAACTGGATATTGATATATCTCAGTGTTACACTGTGCTGTACTGCTCTGTGTTGATGGTATATTTTCCAGTCTTGTTGGCCCTCAACCATAAGTCTCATGTCTGTGGTCCTATACTAACATCTCTCAATGGTTGAGTTCCCGTCACAGCTCATCTCCCATTGGTTGTTTCCTTGCCAGGTTAGAGCCGAGGGTCAAGCTGAGGCCAATCAGTGACAGAGAACTGTCGGAAACTCGTCAGCTTCACTTTATCAGGTCAGTTATTGTTGATTGGTAGCTTGTCTCAATCTACACTGGTCTGGTGTGATCTGCACTGCCTCCTGGTTGAGATGTGTTACTGCACTTGACCTCCTGTCAGGCACTCCTGGACCAGAGTTGCCTACCGACCCCTGGTATACAGCCACTCCTGGACCAGATTTGTCTACTGACCCCTGGTATACAGCCACTCCTAGACCAGAGTTGTCTACCGACCCCTGGTATACAGCCACTCCTGGGCCAGAGTTGTCTACCGACACCTGGTATACAGCTACTCCTACCGACCCCTGGTATACAGCCACTCCTGGGCCAGAGTTGTCTACCGACCCCTGGTATACAACCACTCCTACCAGAGTTGACCCCTGGTATACAGCCACTCCTAGACCAGAGTTGTCTACCGACCCCTGGTATACAGCCACTCCTGGGCCAGAGTTGTCTACCGACCCCTGGTATACAGCCACTCCTGGGCCAGAGTTGTCTACCGACCCCTGGTATACAGCCACTCCTAGACCAGAGTTGTCTACCGACCCCTGGTATAGAGCCACTCCTAGACCAGAGTTGTCTACCGACCCCTGGTATACAGCCACTCCTAGACCAGAGTTGTCTACCGACCCCTGGTATACAGCCACTCCTGGGCCAGAGTTGTCTACCGACCCCTGGTATACAGCCACTCCTAGACCAGAGTTGTCTACCGACCCCTGGTATACAGCCACTCCTAGACCAGAGTTGTCTACCGACCCCTGGTATACAGCTACTCCTGGGCCAGAGTTGTCTACCGACCCCTGGTATACAGCTACTCCTAGACCAGAGTTGTCTACCGACCCCTGGTATACAGCTACTCCTGGGCCGGAGTTGTCTACCGACCCCTGGTATACAGCCACTCCTACTGACCCCTGGTATACAGCCACTCCTAGACCAGAGTTGTCTACCGACCCCTGGTATACAGCCACTCCTGGGCCAGAGTTGTCTACCGACACCTGGTATACAGCCACTCCTACCGACCCCTGGTATACAGCCACTCCTGGGCCAGAGTTGTCTAGCGACCCCTGGTATACAGCCACTCCTGGGCCAGAGTTGTCTAGCGACCCCTGGTATACAGCCACTCCTGGGCCAGAGTTGTCTACCGACCCCTGGTATACAGCCACTCCTGGGCCAGAGTTGTCTACCGACCCCTGGTCTCTCTGTAGAGATCCTAATGTGTTTAAAATAAATGTATTATTTCATTATTCTGTGTGTGTGTGTGTGTGTGTGTGGTATAACTCCACAGCTCTAATATGTGTATCTGTGTAGACACTCATGAACTTTATATATTTCCAGTATATTTCCAGGATACATGGTATGTGTCTTTCTCTATAGATATCCGTGCGTTGGGTCTGAAGAAGGGGATGTTCTTTAACCCTGACCCCTACCTGAAGATGTCCATCCACCCTGGGAAGAGGAGTGGCTTCCCCACCTTCACACACCACGGACAGGAGCGCCGCTCCGCCATCATATCTAACACCACCAACCCTGTTTGGCCTGGAGAGGTGATATACACACACACACACACACACGCACACGCACGCGCACGCACACGCACACGCACACACATACACACACACCCAGGCACAAACACTGGAGCGCGAACACACACACACACACACACACACACACACACACACACACACACACACACACATCCAGGCACAAACGCTAGAGCACAAACACACATCCAGGCACAAACGCTAGAGCGCAAACACACACACACACACCCACACACGCACACACATCCAGGCACAAACGCTAGAGCGCAAACACACACACACACACACACACACACACACACACACACACACACACACACACACACACACACACACACACACACACACACACTGTAAAATCAAATCAAATCAAATCAAATCAAATTTTATTTGTCACATACACATGGTTAGCAGATGTTAAATGCGAGTGTAGCGAAATGCTTGTGCTTCTAGTTCCGACAATGCAGTGATAACCAACAAGTAATCTAACTAACAATTCCAAAACTACTGTCTTATACACAGTGTAAGGGGATAAGGAACATGTACATAAGGATATATGAATGAGTGATGGTACAGAGCAGCATACAGTAGATGGTATCGAGTACAGTATATACATATGAGATGAGTGTGTAGACAAAGTAAACAAAGTGGCATAGTTAAAGTGGCTAGTGATACATGTGTTACATAAGGATGCAGTCGATGATGTAGAGTACAGTATATACATATGCATATGAGATGAATAATGTAGGGTAAGTAACATTATATAAGGTAGCATTGTTTAAAGTGGCTAGTGATATATTTACATAATTCCCATCAATTCCCATTATTAAAATGGCTGGAGTTGGGTCAGTGTCAATGACAGTGTGTTGGCAGCAGCCACTCACTGTTAGTGGTGGCTGTTTAACAGTCTGATGGCCTTGAGATAGAAGCTGTTTTTCAGTCTCTCGGTCCCAGCTTTGATGCACCTGTACTGACCTCGCCTTCTGGATGATCAGCGGGGTGAACAGGCAGTGGTTCGGGTGGTTGATGTCCTTGATGATCTTTATGGCCTTCCTGTAACAACGGGTGGTGTAGGTGTCCTGGAGGGCAGGTAGTTTGCCCCGGTGATGCGTTGTGCAGTCCTCACTGACCCTCTGGAGAGCCTTACGGTTGAGGGCGGAGCAGTTGCCGTACCAGGCGGTGATACAGCCCGCCAGGATGCTCTCGATTGTGCATCTGTAGAAGTTTGTGAGTGCTTTTGGTGACAGGCCGAATTTCTTCAGCCTCCTGAGGTTGAATAGGCGCTGCTGCGCCTTCTTCACGACGCTGTCAGTGTGAGTGGACCAATTCAGTTTGTCTGTGATGTGTATGCCGAGGAACTTAAAACTAGCTACCCTCTCCACTACTGTTCCATCGATGTGGATAGGGGTGTTCCCTCTGCTGTTTCCTGAAGTCCACAATCATCTCCTTAGTTTTGTTGACGTTGAGTGTGAGGTTATTTTCCTGACACCACACTCCGAGGGCCCTCACCTCCTCCCTGTAGGCCGTCTCGTCGTGGTTGGTAATCAAGCCTACCACTGTTGTGAGATCCGCAAACTTGATGATTGAGTTGGAGCGTGCGTGGCCACAGTCGTGGGTGAACAGGGAGTACAGGAGAGGGCTCAGAACACCCTTGTGGGGCCCCCGTGTTGAGGATCAGCGGGGAGGAGATGTTGTTGCCTACCCTCACCACCTGGGGGCGGCCCGTCAGGAAGTCCAGTACCCAGTTGCACAGGGGCGGGGTCGAGACCCAGGGTCTCGAGCTTGATGACGAGCTTGGAGGGTACTATGGTGTTGAATGCCTGCTGTAGTCGATGAACAGCATTCTCACATAGGTATTCCTCTTGTCCAGGTGGGTTAGGGCAGTGTGCAGTGTGGTTGAGATTGCATCGTCTGTGGACCTATTTGGGCGGTAAGCACATGTGGGTCTAGGGTGTCAGGTAGGGTGGAGGTGATATGGTCCTTGACTAGTCTCTCAAAGCACTTCATGATGACGGAAGTGAGTGCTGGGCAGTCGTTTAGCTCAGTTACCTTAGCTTTCTTGGGAACAGGAACAATGGTGGCCCTCTTGAAGCATGTGGGAACAGCAGACTGGTATAGGGATTGATTGAATATGTCCGTAAACACACCGGCCAGCTGGTCTGCGCATGCTCTGAGGGCGCGGCTGGGGATGCCGTCTGGGCCTGCAGCCTTGCGAGGGTTAACACGTTTAAATGTCTTACTCACCTCGGCTGCTTTCCAATTCTCTCTCTCTCTCTGTCAGAAGTACACGTTTGTGGCTCTGATGACGGATGTCTTGGAGATCGAGGTGAAGGATAAGTTTTCTAAAAGCCGACCAATCATCAAGCGCTTCCTGGGTCAACTGACCATCCCAGTGCAGAGGCTGCTAGAGAGACCTAATGCAGAGTGAGTCGACTGGAAACCACACCACACACACACTCAGAGATACATTTCTTACCGGCTTCCGCAATGTCCTCAGTAACTAGACATGATTTAATCAATAGAAATCATTGTAACGTTTAAATAACCATGTATTGGTCATGTTGACCTACAGCTGAGTCTGAATGGTTTGTAATGTGTGTTCATATCCACAGGGACCAGCCGCTAAGCTATACCCTGTGTCGTCGTCTGCCCACGGACCATGTGAGTGGCCAGCTGCAGTTCAGAGTGGACATGACCTCTGGACATGATGGTAAGGACATGGCCTCTGGACATGACGGTAAGGACATGACCTCTGGACATGACAGTAAGGACATGACCTCTGGACATGACAGTAAGGACATGACCTCTGGACATGACAGTAAGGACATGACCTCTGGATATGACGGTAAGGACATGACCTCTGGACATGACGGTAAGGACATGACCTCTGGACATGACGGTAAGGACATGACCTCTGGACATGACGGTAAGGACATGACCTCTGGACATGACGGTAAGGACATGACCTCTGGACATGACAGTAAGGACATGACCTCTGGACATGACAGTAAGGACATGACCTCTGGACATGACGGTAAGGACATGACCTCTGGACATGACGGTAAGGACATGACCTCTGGACATGACGGTAAGGACATGACCTCTGTACATGACGGTAAGGACATGACCTCTGGACATGACGGTAAGGACATGACCTCTGGACATGACGGTAAGGACATGACCTCTGGACATGACGGTAAGGACATGACCTCTGGACATGATGGGAAAGGACATGACCTTTGGACATGACCTCTGGACATGACGGTAAGGACATGACCTCTGGACATGACAGTAAGGACATGACAGTAAGGACATGACGGTAAGGACATGACCTCTGGACATGATGGTAAGGACATGACGGTAAGGACATGACCTCTGTACATGACGGTAAGGACATGACCTCTGGACATGACGGTAAGGACATGACCTCTGGACATGACGGTAAGGACATGACCTCTGGACATGACAGTAAGAACATGACCTCTGGACATGACGGTAAGGACATGACCTCTGGACATGACCTCTGGACAAGACAGTAAGGACATGACCTCTGGACATGACCTATGGACATGACAGTAAGGACATGACCTCTGGACATGATGGTAAGGACATGACGGTAAGGACATGGGACATGGGAGAGGGCATGGCAGAAGGACATACTAAAGTAATAACATCTGAGAGAGAGAGGCTTTGTGTTGATCCGCTTACGTTAGACTGATTATATATATTTGGATTAAAGCTTCTGCTAAATTACATATTATATTCATGACTTTTGAATGTCACACACCCATCAACTAAATGCTGTGTGTGAGTTTTAAAGGTAACCCTGTCTTCCCTTCCCTTCCCTTCCCTTCCCTTCCCTTCCCTTCCCTTCCCTTCCCTTCCCTTCCCCTCTCTTACCTTCCCTTCCCCTTCCTCTCTCTTCCCTTCCCTTCCCCTCCCTTCCCCCTTCCCTTCCTTCCCTTCCTTCCCTTCCCTTCCTCTCTCTTCCCTTCCCTTCCCCTCCCTTACCTTCCCTTCCCCTCCCTTCCCTTACCTTCCCTTCCCCTCTCTTCCCTTCCCCTCTCTTCCCTTCCCCTCCCTTCCCTTCCCTTCCCCTCTCTTCCCTTCCCCTCTCTTCCCTTCCCTTCCCTTCCCTTCCCTTCCCCTCTCTTCCCTTCCCTTCCCCTCCCTTCCCTTCCCTTCCCTTCTCTTCTCTTCTCTTCCCTTCCCTTCCCCTCTCTTCCCTTCCCCTCCCTTCCCTTCCCCTCTCTTCCCTTCCCCTCCCCTCCCTTCCCCTCTCTTCCCTTCCCCTCTCTTCCCTTCCCTTCCCCTCCCTTCCCTTCCCTTCCCCTCTCTTCCCTTCCCTTCCCCTCTCTTCCCTTCCCTTCCCTTCCCTTCCCTTCTCTTCCCTTCCCTTCCCCTCTCTTCCCTTCCCCTCTCTTCCCTTCCCCTCCCTTCCCTTCCCTTCCCCTCTCTTCCCTTCCCTTCCCCTCTCTTCCCTTCCCTTCCATTCCCCTCCCTTCCCTTCCCTTCCCCTTCCCTTCCCCCCTTCCCTTCCTTCCCTTCCCTTCCCCTTCCCTTCCCTTCCCTTCCCTTCCCCTTCTTCCCTTCCTTCCCTTCCCTTCCCTTTCCCCTTCCTTCCCTTCCCTTCCCTTCCCCTTCCCTTCCCTTCCCTTCCCTTCCCTTCCCTTCCCTTCCCTTCCCTTCCCTCCCTTCCCTTCCCTTCCTTCCCTTCCCTTCCCTTCCCTTCCCTTCCCTTCCCTTCCCCCCTTCCCTTCCCTCCCCTCCCTTCCCTTCCCTTCCCTCCCTTCCCCTCCCTTCCCTCCCTTCCCTCCCCTTCCCTTCCCTTCCCTTCCCTTCCCTCCCCTCCCTTCCCTTCCCCTCCCTTCCCTTCCCTTCCCTTCCCTCCCCTCCCCTCCCTTCCCTTCCCTTCCCTGCCTGCCTCTCTCCCTGACAGAGGGCTCTCCTGATGCCATGGGTTCCATCTTGGGTTTGTCAGTGAACGGGGACCCTGGGAGCCCCTCTGACGATGAAGACCCCCACCCTTCCTCCAGGGCCCGGGGCCCCTCTCCCACAGGTTCCTACTCCTCCCTGCTCAACGGAGAGGTCCACAGGGATGGAGACGATGTCTGGAGTGATGCCCGAGGGGCGGTAGGCGAGCTTGACGTCCTGGGTAAAAGTCCTAAAGCTGTGTTGTCTTTATGATTGTCTGTATGTCTGATGGACCTGTCATACTGTTAGTATGTTTCATGTAACTGTCATAATGTTAGTATGTTTCATGTAACTGTCATAATGTTAGTATGTTTCATGTAACTGTAATACTGTTAGTATGTTTCATGTAACTGTTAGTATGTTTCATGTAACTGTCATACTTTTAGTATGTTTCATGTAACTGTTAGTATGTTTCATGTAACCGTCATACTGTTAGTATGTTTCATGTAACCGTCATACTGTTAGTATGTTTCATCTAACCGTCATACTGTTAGTATGTTTCATGTAACTGTTAGTATGTTTCATGTAACTGTTAGTATGTTTCATGTAACCGTCATACTGTTAGTATGTTTCATGTAACTGTTAGTATGTTTCATGTAACTGTTAGTATGTTTCTTGTAACTGTTATACTGTTAGTATGTTTCATGTAACTGTTAGTATGTTTCATGTAACTGTCATACTGTTCGTATGTTTCATGTAACTGTCATACTGTTCGTATGTTTCATGTAACTGTCATACTGTTAGTATGTTTCATGTAACTGTTAGTATGTGTCATGTAACTGTTAGTATGTTTCATGTAACCGTCATACTGTTAGTATGTTTCATGTAACTGTTAGTATGTTTCATGTAACTGTTAGTATGTTTCTTGTAACTGTCATACTGTTAGTATGTTTCATGTAACTGTTAGTATGTTTCTTGTAACTGTCATACTGTTAGTATGTTTCATGTAACTGTTAGTATGTTTCATGTAACTGTCATACTGTTAGTATGTTTCATGTAACTGTTAGTATGTTTCATGTAACTGTCATACTGTTAGTATGTTTCATGTAACCATCATACTGTTAGTATGTTTCATGTAACTGTTAGTATGTTTCATGTAACTGTCATACTGTTAGTATGTTTCATGTAACTGTTAGTATGTTTCATGTAACTGTTAGTATGTTTCATGTAACTGTCATACTGTTCGTATGTTTCATGTAACTGTCATACTGTTAGTATGTTTCATGTAACTGTTAGTATGTTTCATGTAACTGTTAGTATGTTTCTTGTAACTGTCATACTGTTAGTATGTTTCATGTAACTGTTAGTATGTTTCTTGTAACTGTCATACTGTTAGTATGTTTCATGTAACTGTCATACTGTTAGTATGTTTCATGTAACTGTTAGTATGTTTCATGTAACCATCATACTGTTAGTATGTTTCATGTAACTGTTAGTATGTTTCATGTAACTGTCATACTGTTAGTATGTTTCATGTAACTGTTAGTATGTTTCATGTAACTGTCATACTGTTCGTATGTTTCATGTAACTGTCATACTGTTCATATGTTTCATGTAACTGTCATACTGTTAGTATGTTTCATGTAACTGTTAGTATGTTTCATGTAACCGTCATAATGTTAGTATGTTTCATGTAACTGTCATACTGTTAGTATGTTTCATGTAACCGTCATACTGTTAGTATGTTTCATGTAACTGTCATACTGTTCGTATGTTTCATGTAACTGTCATACTGTTAGTATGTGTCATGTAACTGTTAGTATGTTTCATGTAACTGTTAGTATGTTTCATGTAACTGTTAGTATGTTTCATGTAACTGTCATACTGTTAGTATGTGTCATGTAACTGTTAGTATGTTTCATGTAATTGTCATACTGTTAGTATGTGTCATGTAACTGTTAGTATGTTTCATGTAACTGTCATACTGTTAGTATGTGTCATGTAACTGTCATACTGTTTGTATGTTTCATGTAACTGTCATACTGTTCGTATGTTTCATGTAACTGTCATACTGTTAGTATGTGTCATGTAACTGTTAGTATGTTTCATGTAACTGTTAGTATGTTTCATGTAACTGTCATACTGTTAGTATGTGTCATGTAACTGTTAGTATGTTTCATGTAACTGTCATACTGTTAGTATGTGTCATGTAACTGTTAGTATGTTTCATGTAACCGTCATACTGTTAGTATGTGTCATGTAACTGTTAGTATGTTTTATGTAACTGTTAGTATGTTTCATGTAACTGTCATACTGTTAGTATGTGTCATGTAACTGTTAGTATGTTTTATGTAACTGTTAGTATGTTTCATGTAACTGTCATACTGTTAGTATGTTTCATGTAACTGTTAGTAT
The DNA here is from genome assembly GCF_023373465.1 of Oncorhynchus keta. Classification (NCBI taxonomy): domain Eukaryota; kingdom Metazoa; phylum Chordata; class Actinopteri; order Salmoniformes; family Salmonidae; genus Oncorhynchus; species Oncorhynchus keta. The sequence goes on from NW_026290992.1 coordinate 139,928, forward strand.
CTTTCATGTAACTGTCATACTGTTAGTATGTTTCATGTAACTGTTAGTATGTTTCATGTAACTGTCATACTGTTAGTATGTTTCATGTAACTGTTAGTATGTTTCATGTAACTGTCATACTGTTAGTATGTTTCATGTAACATGCTTTCTGTACGCAAAGTACATTTCTGTGAACAACAGACAATAAAAGTATATGTAATCTAACTAGGATTGGGAATCCCGGGCGGCCACACCCATCGACAGGCGTCCCTCAACGACTACTTGGATGCCATCGAAGCTCCTAAGGGCCCCGGAGAGCGGCCCCTGGGCGCGACGTCACCCAAGCTGAGGTCCAGTTTCCCGACGAACACACGACTCAGCGCCATGCTGCATATAGACTCTGATGAAGACGAGGAGGCAGGGCCGTCCAGGGACCATCCACCACATGACAGGAAGCCCTTGCTGCCACTGGCCAATGGTGTTCAGGCTGGGGTTGGGAAGGGGGCTGCCTCTTCAGAACAGGGCCTGGGAAACAAGAGAAAGAGGGGACAGAGGCAAACAGGGGAGAGGTTGAGGGAGCACAGGGGACAAAAGCTGGGACAGGGGTTGGAGATGGGGCTGGATCTGGGGATGGGGCTGGAGATGGAGATGGGGATGGATCTGGGGATGGAGCTGGAGGGGATGGAGCTGGAGATGGAGATGGGGCTGGATCTGGGGATGGAGCTGGAGGGGATGTAGCTGGAGATGGGGATGGAGCTGGAGATGGAGCTGAGAGATGGAGCTGGAGATGGGGATGGAGCTGGAGATGGAGATGGAGCTGGAGATGGGGATGGAGCTGGAGATGGGGATGGAGCTGGAGATGGATCCATGGCTGGGGTTGGAGTTGCAGTTGAAGCGAGGACTGGAGCTGGATCCATGGCTGTGGTTGGATCTCTAACTGTAGCCAGACCTGGGGTTGGAGCTGAGGCCAGACCTGTATCTGTGGTTGGTCCTGGGGCTGGAGCCGGGGCTCCTCTATCTCCAATACCTGAGACGAATACTGCAGTGCAGGGGGTGTCAGAGGACACTGTTGCAGCCAGAACTGAGACCAGCCAGCAACCAACGATCTCAGGGGCCACAGCAGCCCAGGAGCCCCTCAGGAACTCACTGCCTGCTGTTCTGAAGACATCCACTACTCAGGTGAGTGGTGCTGTCAGACCAGGGTCTGGGCAGGCCCACCTCCTAACAGAACGCTCTACCACATGTATTTTACTGTACCAGGGTCTGGGCAGGCCCACCTCCTAACAGAACACTCTACCACATGTATTTTACTGTACCAGGGTCTGGGCAGGCCCACCTCCTAACAGAACGCTCTACCACATGTATTTTACTGTACCAGGGTCTGGGCAGGTCCACCTCCTAACAGAACACTCTACCTCCTAACAGAACACTCTACCTCCTAACAGAACACTCTACCACATGTATTTTACTGTACCAGGGTCTGGGCAGGCCCACCTCCTAACAGAACGCTCTACCACATGTATTTTACTGTACCAGGGTCTGGGCAGGCCCACCTCCTAACAGAACGCTCTACCACATGTATTTTACTGTACCAGGGTCTGGGCTACCTCCTAACAGAACACTCTACCACATGTATTTTACTGTACCAGGGTCTGGGCAGGTCCACCTCCTAACAGAACGCTCTACCACATGTATTTTACTGTACCAGGGTCTGGGCAGGCCCACCTCCTAACAGAACGCTCTACCACATGTATTTTACTGTACCAGGGTCTGGGCAGGCCCACCTCCTAACAGAACGCTCTACCACATGTATTTTACTGTACCAGGGTCTGGGCAGGCCCACCTCCTAACAGAACACTCTACCACATGTATTTTACTGTACCAGGGTCTGGGCAGGCCCACCTCCTAACAGAACGCTCTACCACATGTATTTTACTGTACCAGGGTCTGGGCAGGCCCACCTCCTAACAGAACACTCTACCACATGTATTTTACTGTACCAGGGTCTGGGCAGGCCCACCTCCTAACAGAACACTCTGGGCAGGCCCACCTCCTAACAGAACTCTACACACATGTATTTTACTGTACCAGGGTCTGGGCAGGCCCACCTCCTAACAGAACACTCTACCACATGTATTTTACTGTACCAGGGTCTGGGCAGGTCCACCTCCTAACAGAACTCTACCACATGTATTTTACTGTACAGCAGGCCCACTAACAGAACGCTCTACCACATGTATTTTACTGTACCAGGGTCTGGGCAGGCCCACCTCCTAACAGAACGCTCTACCACATGTATTTTACTGTACCAGGGTCTGGGCAGGCCCACCTCCTAACAGAACGCTCTACCACATGTATTTTACTGTACCAGGGTCTGGGCAGGCCCACCTCCTAACAGAACGCTCTACCACATGTATTTTACTGTACCAGGGTCTGGGCAGGCCCACCTCCTAACAGAACGCTCTACCACATGTATTTTACTGTACCAGGGTCTGGGCAGGCCCACCTCCTAACAGAACGCTCTACCACATGTATTTTACTGTACCAGGGTCTGGGCAGGCCCACCTCCTAACAGAACGCTCTACCACATGTATTTTACTGTACCAGGGTCTGGGCAGGCCCACCTCCTAACAGAACGCTCTACCACATGTATTTTACTGTACCAGGGTCTGGGCAGGCCCACCTCCTAACAGAACGCTCTACCACATGTATTTTACTGTACCAGGGTCTGGGCAGGCCCACCTCCTAACAGAACGCTCTACCACATGTATTTTACTGTACCAGGGTCTGGGCAGGCCCACCTCCTAACAGAACGCTCTACCACATGTATTTTACTGTACCAGGGTCTGGGCAGGCCCACCTCCTAACAGAACGCTCTACCACATGTATTTTACTGTACCAGGGTCTGGGCAGGCCCACCTCCTAACAGAACGCTCTACCACATGTATTTTACTGTACCAGGGTCTGGGCAGGCCCACCTCCTAACAGAACGCTCTACCACATGTATTTTACTGTACCAGGGTCTGGGCAGGCCCACCTCCTAACAGAACGCTCTACCACATGTATTTTACTGTACCAGGGTCTGGGCAGGTCCACCTCCTAACAGAACGCTCTACCACATGTATTTTACTGTACCAGGGTCTGGGCAGGTCCACCTCCTAACAGAACGCTCTACCACATGTATTTTACTGTACCAGGGTCTGGGCAGGCCCACCTCCTAACAGAACGCTCTACCACATGTATTTTACTGTACCAGGGTCTGGGCAGGTCCACCTCCTAACAGAACGCTCTACCACATGTATTTTACTGTACCAGGGTCTGGGCAGGCCCACCTCCTAACAGAACGCTCTACCACATGTATTTTACTGTACCAGGGTCTGGGCAGGTCCACCTCCTAACAGAACGCTCTACCACATGTATTTTACTGTACCAGGGTCTGGGCAGGCCCACCTCCTAACAGAACGCTCTACCACATGTATTTTACTGTACCAGGGTCTGGGCAGGCCCACCTCCTAACAGAACGCTCTACCACATGTATTTTACTGTACCAGGGTCTGGGCAGGCCCACCTCCTAACAGAACGCTCTACCACATGTATTTTACTGTACCAGGGTCTGGGCAGGCCCACCTCCTAACAGAACGCTCTACCACATGTATTTTACTGTACCAGGGTCTGGGCAGGCCCACCTCCTAACAGACGCTCTACCACATGTATTTTACTGTACCAGGGTCTGGGCAGGCCCACCTCCTAACATGCTCTACCACATTTTACTGTACCAGGGTCTGGGCAGGCCCATAACAGAACGCTCTACCACATGTATTTTACTGTACCAGGGTCTGGGCAGGCCCACCTCCTAACAGAACGCTCTACCACATGTATTTTACTGTACCAGGGTCTGGGCAGGCCCACCTCCTAACAGAACGCTCTACCACATGTATTTTACTGTACCAGGGTCTGGGCAGGCCCACCTCCTAACAGAACGCTCTACCACATGTATTTTACTGTACCAGGGTCTGGGCAGGCCCACCTCCTAACAGAACGCTCTACCACATGTATTTTACTGTACCAGGGTCTGGGCAGGCCCACCTCCTAACAGAACGCTCTACCACATGTATTTTACTGTACCAGGGTCTGGGCAGGCCCACCTCCTAACAGAACGCTCTACCACATGTATTTTACTGTACCAGGGTCTGGGCAGGCCCACCTCCTAACAGAACGCTCTACCACATGTATTTTACTGTACCAGGGTCTGGGCAGGCCCACCTCCTAACAGAACGCTCTACCACATGTATTTTACTGTACCAGGGTCTGGGCAGGCCCACCTCCTAACAGAACGCTCTACCACATGTATTTTACTGTACCAGGGTCTGGGCAGGCCCACCTCCTAACAGAACGCTCTACCACATGTATTTTACTGTACCAGGGTCTGGGCAGGCCCACCTCCTAACAGAACGCTCTACCACATGTATTTTACTGTACCAGGGTCTGGGCAGGCCCACCTCCTAACAGAACGCTCTACCACATGTATTTTACTGTACCAGGGTCTGGGCAGGCCCACCTCCTAACAGAACGCTCTACCACATGTATTTTACTGTACCAGGGTCTGGGCAGGCCCACCTCCTAACAGAACGCTCTACCACATGTATTTTACTGTACCAGGGTCTGGGCAGGCCCACCTCCTAACAGAACGCTCTACCACATGTATTTTACTGTACCAGGGTCTGGGCAGGCCCACCTCCTAACAGAACGCTCTACCACATGTATTTTACTGTACCAGGGTCTGGGCAGGCCCACCTCCTAACAGAACGCTCTACCACATGTATTTTACTGTACCAGGGTCTGGGCAGGCCCACCTCCTAACAGAACGCTCTACCACATGTATTTTACTGTACCAGGGTCTGGGCAGGCCCACCTCCTAACAGAACGCTCTACCACATGTATTTTACTGTACCAGGGTCTGGGCAGGCCCACCTCCTAACAGAACGCTCTACCACATGTATTTTACTGTACCAGGGTCTGGGCAGGCCCACCTCCTAACAGAACGCTCTACCACATGTATTTTACTGTACCAGGGTCTGGGCAGGCCCACCTCCTAACAGAACGCTCTACCACATGTATTTTACTGTACCAGGGTCTGGGCAGGCCCACCTCCTAACAGAACGCTCTACCACATGTATTTTACTGTACCAGGGTCTGGGCAGGCCCACCTCCTAACAGAACGCTCTACCACATGTATTTTACTGTACCAGGGTCTGGGCAGGCCCACCTCCTAACAGAACGCTCTACCACATGTATTTTACTGTACCAGGGTCTGGGCAGGCCCACCTCCTAACAGAACGCTCTACCACATGTATTTTACTGTACCAGGGTCTGGGCAGGCCCACCTCCTAACAGAACGCTCTACCACATGTATTTTACTGTACCAGGGTCTGGGCAGGCCCACCTCCTAACAGAACGCTCTACCACATGTATTTTACTGTACCAGGGTCTGGGCAGGCCCACCTCCTAACAGAACGCTCTACCACATGTATTTTACTGTACCAGGGTCTGGGCAGGCCCACCTCCTAACAGAACGCTCTACCACATGTATTTTACTGTACCAGGGTCTGGGCAGGCCCACCTCCTAACAGAACGCTCTACCACATGTATTTTACTGTACCAGGGTCTGGGCAGGCCCACCTCCTAACAGAACGCTCTACCACATGTATTTTACTGTACCAGGGTCTGGGCAGGCCCACCTCCTAACAGAACGCTCTACCACATGTATTTTACTGTACCAGGGTCTGGGCAGGCCCACCTCCTAACAGAACGCTCTACCACATGTATTTTACTGTACCAGGGTCTGGGCAGGCCCACCTCCTAACAGAACGCTCTACCACATGTATTTTACTGTACCAGGGTCTGGGCAGGCCCACCTCCTAACAGAACGCTCTACCACATGTATTTTACTGTACCAGGGTCTGGGCAGGCCCACCTCCTAACAGAACGCTCTACCACATGTATTTTACTGTACCAGGGTCTGGGCAGGCCCACCTCCTAACAGAACGCTCTACCACATGTATTTTACTGTACCAGGGTCTGGGCAGGCCCACCTCCTAACAGAACGCTCTACCACATGTATTTTACTGTACCAGGGTCTGGGCAGGCCCACCTCCTAACAGAACGCTCTACCACATGTATTTTACTGTACCAGGGTCTGGGCAGGCCCACCTCCTAACAGAACGCTCTACCACATGTATTTTACTGTACCAGGGTCTGGGCAGGCCCACCTCCTAACAGAACGCTCTACCACATGTATTTTACTGTACCAGGGTCTGGGCAGGCCCACCTCCTAACAGAACGCTCTACCACATGTATTTTACTGTACCAGGGTCTGGGCAGGCCCACCTCCTAACAGAACGCTCTACCACATGTATTTTACTGTACCAGGGTCTGGGCAGGCCCACCTCCTAACAGAACGCTCTACCACATGTATTTTACTGTACCAGGGTCTGGGCAGGCCCACCTCCTAACAGAACGCTCTACCACATGTATTTTACTGTACCAGGGTCTGGGCAGGCCCACCTCCTAACAGAACGCTCTACCACATGTATTTTTGTACCAGGGTCTGGGCAGGCCCACCTCCTAACAGAACGCTCTACCACATGTATTTTACTGTACCAGGGTCTGGGCAGGCCCACCTCCTAACAGAACGCTCTACCACATGTATTTTTTACTGTACCAGGGTCTGGGCAGGCCCACCTCCTAACAGAACGCTCTACCACATGTATTTTACTGTACCAGGGTCTGGGCAGGCCCACCTCCTAACAGAACGCTCTACCACATGTATTTTACTGTACCAGGGTCTGGGCAGGCCCACCTCCTAACAGAACGCTCTACCACATGTATTTTACTGTACCAGGGTCTGGGCAGGCCCACCTCCTAACAGAACGCTCTACCACATGTATTTTACTGTACCAGGGTCTGGGCAGGCCCACCTCCTAACAGAACGCTCTACCACATGTATTTTACTGTACCAGGGTCTGGGCAGGCCCACCTCCTAACAGAACGCTCTACCACATGTATTTTACTGTACCAGGGTCTGGGCAGGCCCACCTCCTAACAGAACGCTCTACCACATGTATTTTACTGTACCAGGGTCTGGGCAGGCCCACCTCCTAACAGAACGCTCTACCACATGTATTTTACTGTACCAGGGTCTGGGCAGGCCCACCTCCTAACAGAACGCTCTACCACATGTATTTTACTGTACCAGGGTCTGGGCAGGCCCACCTCCTAACAGAACGCTCTACCACATGTATTTTACTGTACCAGGGTCTGGGCAGGCCCACCTCCTAACAGAACGCTCTACCACATGTATTTTACTGTACCAGGGTCTGGGCAGGCCCACCTCCTAACAGAACGCTCTACCACATGTATTTTACTGTACCAGGGTCTGGGCAGGCCCACCTCCTAACAGAACGCTCTACCACATGTATTTTACTGTACCAGGGTCTGGGCAGGCCCACCTCCTAACAGAACGCTCTACCACATGTATTTTACTGTACCAGGGTCTGGGCAGGCCCACCTCCTAACAGAACGCTCTACCACATGTATTTTACTGTACCAGGGTCTGTACTAACAGAACGGTATTTTACTGTACCAGGTCTGGGCAGGCCCACCTCCTAACAGAACGCTCTACCACATGTATTTTACTGTACCAGGGTCTGGGCAGGCCCACCTCCTAACAGAACGCTCTACCACATGTATTTTACTGTACCAGGGTCTGGGCAGGCCCACCTCCTAACAGAACGCTCTACCACATGTATTTTACTGTACCAGGGTCTGGGCAGGCCTAACAGAACGCTCTACCACATGTATTTTACTGTACCAGGGTCTGGGCAGGCCCACCTCCTAACAGAACGCTCTACCACATGTATTTTACTGTACCAGGGTCTGGGCAGGCCCACCTCCTAACAGAACGCTCTACCACATGTATTTTACTGTACCAGGGTCTGGGCAGGCCCACCTCCTAACAGAACGCTCTACCACATGTATTTTACTGTACCAGGGTCTGGGCAGGCCCACCTCCTAACAGAACGCTCTACCACATGTATTTTACTGTACCAGGGTCTGGGCAGGCCCACCTCCTAACAGAACGCTCTACCACATGTATTTTACTGTACCAGGGTCTGGGCAGGCCCACCTCCTAACAGAACGCTCTACCACATGTATTTTACTGTACCAGGGTCTGGGCAGGCCCACCTCCTAACAGAACGCTCTACCACATGTATTTTACTGTACCAGGGTCTGGGCAGGCCCACCTCCTAACAGAACGCTCTACCACATGTATTTTACTGTACCAGGGTCTGGGCAGGCCCACCTCCTAACAGAACGCTCTACCACATGTATTTTACTGTACCAGGGTCTGGGCAGGCCCACCTCCTAACAGAACGCTCTACCACATGTATTTTACTGTACCAGGGTCTGGGCAGGCCCACCTCCTAACAGAACGCTCTACCACATGTATTTTACTGTACCAGGGTCTGGGCAGGCCCACCTCCTAACAGAACGCTCTACCACATGTATTTTACTGTACCAGGGTCTGGGCAGGCCCACCTCCTAACAGAACGCTCTACCACATGTATTTTACTGTACCAGGGTCTGGGCAGGCCCACCTCCTAACAGAACGCTCTACCACATGTATTTTACTGTACCAGGGTCTGGGCAGGCCCACCTCCTAACAGAACGCTCTACCACATGTATTTTACTGTACCAGGGTCTGGGCAGGCCCACCTCCTAACAGAACGCTCTACCACATGTATTTTACTGTACCAGGGTCTGGGCAGGCCCACCTCCTAACAGAACGCTCTACCACATGTATTTTACTGTACCAGGGTCTGGGCAGGCCCACCTCCTAACAGAACGCTCTACCACATGTATTTTACTGTACCAGGGTCTGGGCAGGCCCACCTCCTAACAGAACGCTCTACCACATGTATTTTACTGTACCAGGGTCTGGGCAGGCCCACCTCCTAACAGAACGCTCTACCACATGTATTTTACTGTACCAGGGTCTGGGCAGGCCCACCTCCTAACAGAACGCTCTACCACATGTATTTTACTGTACCAGGGTCTGGGCAGGCCCACCTCCTAACAGAACGCTCTACCACATGTATTTTACTGTACCAGGGTCTGGGCAGGCCCACCTCCTAACAGAACGCTCTACCACATGTATTTTACTGTACCAGGGTCTGGGCAGGCCCACCTCCTAACAGAACGCTCTACCACATGTATTTTACTGTACCAGGGTCTGGGCAGGCCCACCTCCTAACAGAACGCTCTACCACATGTATTTTACTGTACCAGGGTCTGGGCAGGCCCACCTCCTAACAGAACGCTCTACCACATGTATTTTACTGTACCAGGGTCTGGGCAGGCCCACCTCCTAACAGAACGCTCTACCACATGTATTTTACTGTACCAGGGTCTGGGCAGGCCCACCTCCTAACAGAACGCTCTACCACATGTATTTTACTGTACCAGGGTCTGGGCAGGCCCACCTCCTAACAGAACGCTCTACCACATGTATTTTACTGTACCAGGGTCTGGGCAGGCCCACCTCCTAACAGAACGCTCTACCACATGTATTTTACTGTACCAGGGTCTGGGCAGGCCCACCTCCTAACAGAACGCTCTACCACATGTATTTTACTGTACCAGGGTCTGGGCAGGCCCACCTCCTAACAGAACGCTCTACCACATGTATTTTACTGTACCAGGGTCTGGGCAGGCCCACCTCCTAACAGAACGCTCTACCACATGTATTTTACTGTACCAGGGTCTGGGCAGGCCCACCTCCTAACAGAACGCTCTACCACATGTATTTTACTGTACATTTCAACTTTAGGTTCATCTAAATGTGTTCATATCTTAGTGATGAAGGCTAAATGCCAAAGTTTATCAATAAAGAATACTTTGCTCTATTTTCAGAAGAGACGGAAGGAAGAGGAAATGGCGCCCAAGGCGGAGGAGGAAGGGGCGGAGTCATCCAGTGAAGGAGCAAGTGCCATTGCAGCCCCCCCGACGACCAGTAGCGTTGCCGACCAGGGGGGCGGGGCCTCTGGCTCCGATGTCACAGGAGCAAGGACCGCCAGCGCAGCAGCCAATGAGGAAGAAGAGGGTGGGGAGATCTGGCAGAGGAGGTCCATGCAGGCGTCTGGAGGCGTGTCTCAGGAGGAGGGGGCGCGGTCTTCTGAGGCGAGCGGGCCAATCGACTCTTCTCAGAGTGTCACTGAGGAGGGCAGCGAGGCAGGAGGTGAGAGACAGGACACAGCAACCCAGTATCACACAAATTGCTTATTGGAAATTCATGACAGGCAAAAAGTAAAAGTACACAAATGTGTGTGTAGCACACGATTCCGTATACAGTGCATTTCAATCCCAGATAAAAACAGTCAATTACTTAAGCCAGAAACGATAGCAGGGAGGTTGGTTGGGGAGGATGGGTGGGGAGGTTGGTTGGGGAGGATGGGTGGGGAGGTTGGTTGGGGAGGATGGGTGGGGAGGTTGGGTGGGGAGGTTGGGTGGGGAGGTTGGTTGGGGAGGATGGGTGGGGAGGTTGGTTGGGGAGGATGGGTGGGGAGGTAGGTTGGGGAGGATGGTTGGGGAGGATGGGAGGGGAGGTTGGTTGGGGAGGTTGGGAGGGGGAGGTTGGTTGGGGAGGATGGGTGGGGAGGTTGGGTGGGGAGGTTGGTTGGGGAGGTTGGTTGGGGAGGATGGGAGGGGAGGTTGGGGAGGATGGGTGGGGAGGTTGGGGGAGGATGGGTGGGGAGGTTGGTTGGGGAGGTTGGGTGGGGAGGTAGGTTGGGGAGGATGGGTGGGGAGGTTGGTTGGGGAGGTTGGTTGGGGAGGATGGGAGGGGAGGTTGGGGAGGATGGGTGGGGAGGTTGGTTGGGGAGGTTGGTTGGGGAGGTTGGTTGGGGAGGATGGGTGGGGAGGTTGGTTGGGGAGGATGGGTGGGGAGGTTGGTTGGGGAGGATGGGTGGGGAGGTTGGGTGGGGAGGATGGGTGGGGAGGTTGGGTGGGGAGGTTGGTTGGGGAGGTTGGTTGGGGAGGATGGGTGGGGAGGTTGGTTGGGGAGGATGGGTGGGGAGGTTGGTTGGGGAGGATGGGTGGGGAGGTTGGTTGGGGAGGATGGGTGGGGAGGTTGGTTGGGGAGGATGGGTGGGGAGGTTGGTTGGGGAGGATGGGTGGGGAGGTTGGTTGGGGAGGATGGGTGGGGGGTTGGTTGGGGAGGATGGGTGGGGAGGTTGGTTGGGGAGGATGGGTGGGGAGGTTGGTTGGGGAGGATGGGTGGGGAGGATGGGTGGGGAGGTTGGTTGGGGAGGTTGGTTGGGGAGGTTGGTTGGGGAGGATGGGTGGGGAGGATGGGTGGGGAGGTTGGTTGGGGAGGATGGGTGGGGAGGATGGGTGGGGAGGTTGGTTGGGGAGGTTGGTTGGGGAGGATGGGTGGGGAGGTTGGTTGGGGAGGATGGGTGGGGGGTTGGTTGGGGAGGTTGGTTGGGGAGGTTGGTTGGGGAGGTTGGTTGGGGAGGATGGGTGGGGGGGTATAACATAATGTGTGTCAGACACACAAAATGTGTTGTGAAACTGTGTGACTTTTCTGTGTGCCTGTCACAAATTTTAAAGAAGTAATTTGTGTCTACACTTGTTCATGGTCCTTCCATAGAGGCTGATGTGCATCTATAATATCTTCTGTGACATTTTGTCCAGAGTGATGTTTCTGCTCCATGGTCATACAGTACAGTACCACGGAGGGATTGACCCGGTTCAGGACGAGGAAAGAAACATGAAAAGCTCCTTAAATCCTCTAAAAAGAAAGAACAAGAACAAAAGGATTAAAAAACGTGAAGAAAGCCCAGTATAATTCACTTGATGTTTATTAACGTTGATTGTTGTCAGATTATGTCGGTTTTTCCCTCTGGTTTGCATGACACAGTGAGGTTTTAATGTGTGTTTGAGTGTGAGTGTGTTTAATCTGTATTCTGTCCAGGGGCCACAGTGTGTTTAAATGTCTTCCTCTCTTCTCATCTTGTCCAGGGGCCACAGTGTGTTTAAATGTCTTCCTCTCTTCTCATCTTGTCCAGGGGCCACAGTCTGTTTAAATGTCTTCCTCTCTTCTCATCTTGTCCAGGGGCCACAGTCTGTTTAAATGTCTTCCTCTCTTCTCATCTTGTCCAGGGGCCACAGTCTGTTTAAATGTCTTCCTCTCTTCTCATCTTGTCCAGGGGCCACAGTGTGTTTAAATGTCTTCCTCTCTTCTCATCTTGTCCAGGGGCCACAGTCTGTTTAAATGTCTTCCTCTCTTCTCATCTTGTCCAAGGGGCCACAGTCTGTTTAAATGTCTTCCTCTCTTCTCATCTTCTTCAGGGGCCACAGTGTGTTTAAATGTCTTCCTCTCTTCTCATCTTGTCCAGGGGCCACAGTCTGTTTAAATGTCTTCCTCTCTTCTCATCTTGTCCAGGGGCCACAGTCTGTTTAAATGTCTTCCTCTCTTCTCATCTTCTTCAGGGGCCACAGTGTGTTTAAATGTCTTCCTCTCTTCTCATCTTGTCCAGGGGCCACAGTCTGTTTAAATGTCTTCCTCTCTTCTCATCTTGTCCAGGGGCCACAGTGTGTTTAAATGTCTTCCTCTCTTCTCATCTTGTCCAGGGGCCACAGTGTGTTTTAATGTCTTCCTCTCTTCTCATCTTGTCCAGGGGCCACAGTGTGTTTAAATGTCTTCCTCTCTTCTCATCTTGTCCAGGGGCCACAGTGTGTTTAAATGTCTTCCTCTCTTCTCATCTTCTTCAGGGGCCACAGTGTGTTTAAATGTCTTCCTCTCTTCTCATCTTGTCCAGGGGCCACAGTGTGTTTTAATGTCTTCCTCTCTTCTCATCTTGTCCAGGGGCCACAGTCTGTTTAAATGTCTTCCTCTCTTCTCATCTTGTCCAGGGGCCACAGTGTGTTTAAATGTCTTCCTCTCTTCTCATCTTCTTCAGGGGCCACAGTCTGTTTAAATGTCTTCCTCTCTCCTCATCTTGTCCAGGGGCCACAGTCTGTTTAAATGTCTTCCTCTCTTCTCATCTTGTCCAGGGGCCACAGTGTGTTTAAATGTCTTCCTCTCTTATCATCTTGTCCAGGGGCCACAGTGTGTTTTAATGTCTTCCTCTCTCCTCATCTTGTCCAGGGGCCACAGTGTGTTTAAATGTCTTCCTCTCTCCTCATCTTGTCCAGGGGCCACAGTCTGTTTAAATGTCTTCCTCTCTTCTCATCTTCTTCAGGGGCCACAGTGTGTTTAAATGTCTTCCTCTCTTCTCATCTTGTCCAGGGGCCACAGTGTGTTTTAATGTCTTCCTCTCTCCTCATCTTGTCCAGGGGCCACAGTGTGTTTTAATGTCTTCCTCTCTCCTCATCTTGTCCAGGGGCCACAGTGTGTTTTAATGTCTTCCTCTCTCCTCATCTTGTCCAGGGGCCACAGTGTGTTTAAATGTCTTCCCCTCTCCTCATCTTGTCCAGGGGCCACAGTATGTTTTAATGTCTTCCCCTCTCCTCATCTTCTTCAGGGGCCACAGGTCAAGTCAACGGTCACCAGTCCGTCCGCTCCCTGCCCTCTGTCCGTCACGACATGGGTCGCTACCAGAGAGTAGATGAGCCACTTCCTCCCAGTGAGTAGTGTTGCTGAGGGAGGAAGAGAAAGATTGAAATCCTGATCATGTCAGTTGACCGACTCATAATCTGACATGGTAGAATTGATACAATTAGTAATAATATTAGAATTAGTGGTTGACTTATTGCAGTGTGTGTCATATACACTGAGTGTACAAAACATTAGGAACACCTTCATGATGTTTGAGTTGCAACCCCTTTACCCCTCAGAACAGCCTCACTGTGTCGGGGCCTGGACTCTACAAGGTGTGGAAAGCGTTCCACAGAGATGCTGGCCCATGTTGACTCCAATGCTTCCCACAGTTGTATCAAGTTGTCTGGATGTCCTTTGGGTGGGGGACCATTTTGATACACATGGGAATCTGTTGAGTGTGAAAAACCCAGCAGCGTTGCAGTTCTTGACACATTCAAACCAATGCGACTGGCACCTACTACCATACCCTGTTTACAGTCACTTCAATCTTTTGTCTTGCCCATTCACCCTCTAAATGACACACACACAATCCATGTTCCAATTGTCTCAAGGCTTAAACATCCTTATTTAACCTGTCTCCTCCTCTTCATCTACACTGATTGAAGTGGATTTAACAAGTGACATCAATAAGGGATCATAGCTTCAACCTAACCTGGTCAGTCTATGTCATGGAAAGAGCAGGTGTTCCTAATGTTTTGTCCACTCAGTGCATATGATATATTTGCCTTGCTGACTGGGAGGCCCGTATAGACAGTCACAGTCGTGTGTGTGTGTGTGTGTGTGTGTGTGTGTGTGTGTGTGTGTGTGTGTGTGTGTGTGTGTGTGTGTGTGTGTGTGTGTGTGTGTGTGTGTGTGTGTGTGTGTGTGTTTCAAACTGGGAGGCCCGTATAGACAGTCACAGTGGTGTGTTTTAGACTGGGAGGCCCGTATAGACAGTCACAGTCGTGTGTTCTGTGTGTTTTAGACTGGGAGGCCCGTATAGACAGTCACAGTCGTGTGTTCTATGTGTTTTAGACTGGGAGGCCGTATAGACAGTCACAGTCGTGTGTTCTATGTGTTTTAGACTGGGAGGCCGTATAGACAGTCACAGTCGTGTGTTCTGTGTGTTTTAGACTGGGAGGCCCGTATAGACAGTCACAGTCGTGTGTTCTGTGTGTTTTAGACTGGGAGGCCCGTATAGACAGTCACAGTCGTGTGTTCTATGTGTTTTAGACTGGGAGGCCTGTATAGACAGTCACAGTCGTGTGTTCTATGTGTTTTAGACTGGGAGGCCCGTATAGACAGTCACAGTCGTGTGTTCTATGTGTTTTAGACTGGGAGGCCCGTATAGACAGTCACAGTCGTGTGTTCTATGTGTTTTAGACTGGGAGGCCCGTATAGACAGTCACAGTCGTGTGTTCTATGTGTTTTAGACTGGGAGGCCCCTATAGACAGTCACAGTCGTGTGTTCTATGTGTTTTAGACTGGGAGGCCCGTATAGACAGTCACAGTGGTGTGTTTTAGACTGGGAGGCCCGTATAGACAGTCACAGTGGTGTGTTCTGTGTGTTTTAGACTGGGAGGCCCGTATAGACAGTCACAGTCGTGTGTTCTGTGTGTTTTAGACTGGGAGGCCCGTATAGACAGTCACAGTCGTGTGTTCTATGTGTGTTTTAGACTGGGAGGCCCGTATAGACAGTCACAGTGGTGTGTTCTGTGTGTTTTAGACTGGGAGGCCCGTATAGACAGTCACAGTCGTGTGTTCTGTGTGTTTTAGACTGGGAGGCCCGTATAGACAGTCACAGTCGTGTGTTCTATGTGTGTTTTAGACTGGGAGGCCCGTATAGACAGTCACAGTGGTGTGTTCTATGTGTTTCAGACTGGGAGGCCGTATAGACAGTCACAGTCGTGTGTTCTATGTGTGTTTTAGACTGGGAGGCCCGTATAGACAGTCACAGTCGTGTGTTCTATGTGTGTTTTAGACTGGGAGGCCCGTATAGACAGTCACAGTGGTGTGTTCTGTGTGTTTTAGACTGGGAGGCCCGTATAGACAGTCACAGTCGTGTGTTCTATGTGTTTTAGACTGGGAGGCCTGTATAGACAGTCACAGTCGAGTGTTCTATGTGTTTTAGACTGGGAGGCCCATATAGACAGTCACAGTCGTGTGTTCTATGTGTTTTAGACTGGGAGGCCCGTATAGACAGTCACAGTCGAGTGTTCTATGTGTTTTAGACTGGGAGGCCCGTATAGACAGTCACAGTCGAGTGTTCTATGTGTTTTAGACTGGGAGGCCCGTATAGACAGTCACAGTCGAGTGTTCTATGTGTTTTAGACTGGGAGGCCCCTATAGACAGTCACAGTCGTGTGTTCTATGTGTTTTAGACTGGGAGGCCCGTATAGACAGTCACAGTCACGTGTGTTCTATGTGTTTTAGACTGGGAGGCCGTATAGACAGTCACAGTCGTGTGTTCTATGTGTTTTAGACTGGGAGGCCCCTATAGACAGTCACAGTGGTGTGTTCTATGTGTTTTAGACTGGGAGGCCCCTATAGACAGTCACAGTGGTGTGTTCTATGTGTTTTAGACTGGGAGGCCTGTATAGACAGTCACAGTGGTGTGTTCTATGTGTTTTAGACTGGGAGGCCGTATAGACAGTCACAGTCGTGTGTTCTATGTGTTTTAGACTGGGAGGCCGTATAGACAGTCACAGTCGTGTGTTCTATGTGTTTTAGAATGGGAGGCCGTATAGACAGTCACAGTGGTGTGTTCTATGTGTTTTAGACTGGGAGGCCCGTATAGACAGTCACAGTGGTGTGTTCTATGTGTTTTAGACTGGGAGGCCGTATAGACAGTCACAGTCGTGTGTTCTATGTGTTTTAGACTGGGAGGCCGTATAGACAGTCACAGTCGTGTGTTCTATGTGTTTTAGACTGGGAGGCCCGTATAGACAGTCACAGTCGTGTGTTCTGTGTGTTTTAGACTGGGAGGCCCGTATAGACAGTCACAGTCGTGTGTTCTATGTGTTTTAGACTGGGAGGCCGTATAGACAGTCACAGTCGTGTGTTCTATGTGTTTTAGACTGGGAGGCCCGTATAGACAGTCACAGTCGTGTGTTCTGTGTGTTTTAGACTGGGAGGCCCGTATAGACAGTCACAGTCGTGTGTTCTATGTGTTTTAGACTGGGAGGCCCGTATAGACAGTCACAGTCGTGTGTTCTGTGTGTTTTAGACTGGGAGGCCCGTATAGACAGTCACAGTCGTGTGTTCTGTGTGTTTCAGACTGGGAGGCCCATATAGACAGTCACAGTCGTGTGTTCTGTGTGTTTCAGACTGGGAGGCCCGTATAGACAGTCACAGTCGTGTGTTCTATGTGTTTTAGACTGGGAGGCCCGTATAGACAGTCACAGTCGTGTGTTCTATGTGTTTCAGACTGGGAGGCCCGTATAGACAGTCACAGTCGTGTGTTCTATGTGTGTTTCAGACTGGGAGGCCCGTATAGACAGTCACAGTCGTGTGTTCTGTGTGTTTTAGACTGGGAGGCCCGTATAGACAGTCACAGTCGTGTGTTTCAGACTGGGAGGCCCGTATAGACAGTCACAGTCGTGTGTTCTATGTGTGTTTCAGACTGGGAGGCCCGTATAGACAGTCACAGTCGTGTGTTCTATGTGTGTTTTAGACTGGGAGGCCCGTATAGACAGTCACAGTCGTGTGTTCTATGTGTGTTTTAGACTGGGAGGCCCGTATAGACAGTCATAGTCGTGTGTTCTGTGTGTTTTAGACTGGGAGGCCCGTATAGACAGTCATAGTCGTGTGTTCTGTGTGTTTCAGACTGGGAGGCCCATATAGACAGTCACAGTCGTGTGTTCTATGTGTGTTTCAGACTGGGAGGCCGTATAGACAGTCACAGTCGTGTGTTCTGTGTGTTTTAGACTGGGAGGCCGTATAGACAGTCACAGTCGTGTGTTCTGTGTGTTTTAGACTGGGAGGCCCGTATAGACAGTCACAGTGGTGTGTTCTATGTGTTTCAGACTGGGAGGCCGTATAGACAGTCACAGTCGTGTGTTCTATGTGTTTTAGACTGGGAGGCCGTATAGACAGTCACAGTCGTGTGTTCTATGTGTGTTTTAGACTGGGAGGCCCATATAGACAGTCACAGTCGTGTGTTCTGTGTGTTTTAGACTGGGAGGCCCGTATAGACAGTCACAGTCGTGTGTTCTATGTGTTTTAGACTGGGAGGCCCGTATAGACAGTCACAGTCGTGTGTTCTATGTGTTTTAGACTGGGAGGCCCGTATAGACAGTCACAGTCGTGTGTTCTATGTGGACCATGTGAACCGCACCACCACCTGGCAGAGACCCACCGCGCCTCCAGCACCGCAGCTCCTCCAGAGGTCCAACAGCATACAGCAGATGGAACAGCTCAACCGCAGGTTACAACCAGCACACACACCTATCATGTATCTAGCCACACACACATGCAGAACACACACACACACAGGCAGAACACACACACACACACACATGCAGAACACACACTCACACACACACTCACACACACACACACACACACACACACACACACACACACACACACACACACACACACACACACGCACACACACACACACTCACCACTCTCTTCTATAGAGTTTGTGTTACAGTTTAGTGCCATTGCTTTTGTCTTCAGGTATCAGAGTATACGCAGGACGATGACCAATGAGAGAACAGCAGAGGAGCTGACAGCTCCGCCCGAGGTGCCCACCGACGACACTGACCACCATACTATCCCAGGTAGCCAGGCTTGCAGTGCATTCTGGTCGCTGTAGTCAACTAAAACTTGACTATAGGCCTGTAAACTTTCACTAGCCAGTATTCTGCTTGTTTAGGATGGTTTCTACTAAAACTAAACCCGGCTCTTGTTAAAGCTTTTCAAATGAAATTGTTTGGTTATTAACTTGTTGTGTGTGTGTGTGTGTGTCTGTGTGTGTGTTGTCAGAGTATCGTCGTGATGGTGTGGTGACTCCAGATAGTTCTCGTTCTCGTCTCAGTCTGCTCCTCCAGTCTCCCAGCGCTAAGTTCCTGACCAGCCCTGACTTCTTCACCTTGCTGCATTCCAACCCTGTATGTTTCTCTCACACACACACACACACACACACACACACACACACACACACACACACACACACACACACACACACACACACACACACACACACACACACACACACACACACACACCTAGATCCCCCCCTTACTGCGCGATCAGTTCATTTCTATGACCTATATTTCTACTATTACAGTACTGTAGCTATATTTACCTCACACTGTCACATCAGTCATTCATCACTTTACAATACTACCCTTCTCTCCTCTTCCTCTTCCTCTCCTCTTCTCTACTCTACTCAACTCTCCCACTGTCCTCCCTCCCTTCTCCTCCACGTCCTCTCCTTTTCTCTCCTCTTCTCTCCTCTTCCTCTTCCTCTCCACTCCTCCCCTCTCCACTCCACTCCCACCCTCCTATCCTCTTCTCTTCTCCCCTCTTCTCTCCACTCCCACCCTCCTCCCCCTCCTCTCCCCTCTTCTCTCCTCTCCCATCCTCCTCTCCTCTCCCACCCTCCTATCCTCTTCTCTCCCTCCTCCTCTCCTCTCCTCTCCCACCCTCCTATCCTCTCCCTCTCCTCTCCTCTCCTCTCCTCTCCTCTCCTCTCCTCTCCTCTCCTCTCCTCTCCTCTCCTCTCCTCTCCTCTCCTCTCCTCTCCTCTCCTCTCCTCTCCTCTCCTCTCCCACCCTCCTATCCTGTTCTCTCCCCCCTCCTCCCCCCTCTTCTCTCCTCTTCTCTCCCACCCTCCTATCCTCTTCTCTCCCCCTCCTCTCCCCTCTTCTCTCCTCTTCTCTCCCACCCTCCTCTCCTCTCCCACCCTCCTATTCTCTCCTCTCCCCCCTCCTCCCATCTCCTCTCCTCTCCCACCTTCTTCTCCCTCTTCTCTCTTCTCCCACCCTCCTCCCCTCTACAATCCTCTCCCCTTCTCTCCTCTGCTCTCGCACCTTCCTCTCCCTCTCTTCTCCCACCCTCCTCCCCTCTACAATCCTCTCCCCTTCTCTCCTCTCCTCTCCTCCTCTCCTCTCCTCTCCTCTCCCCTCTTCTCTCCTCTTCTCTCCTAGCCCTCCTCTCCCCTCCTCTCCTCTCCTCTCCTCTCCCACCTTCTTCTCCCTCTTCTCTCTTCTCCCACCCTCCTCCCCTCTACAATCCTCTCCCCTTCTCTCCTCTCCCAACTTCTTCTCCCCTCTTCTCTCTTCTCCCACCCTCCTCCTCTCTACAATCCTCTCCCCTTCTCTCCTCTGCTCTCGCACCTTCCTCTCCCTCTCTTCTCCCACCCTCCTCCCCTCTACAATCCTCTCCCCTTCTCTCCTCTCCTCTCCTCTCCTCTCCTCTCCTCTCCTCTCCTCTCCTCTCCTCTCCTCTCCCACCTTCTTCTCCCTCTTCTCTCTTCTCCCACCCTCCTCCCCTCTACAATCCTCTCCCCTTCTCTCCTCTCCTCTCCCACCTTCTTCTCCCTCTCCTCTCTTCTCCCACCCTCCTCCCTCTACAATCCTCTCCCCTTCTCTCCTCTCCTCTCCCACCTTATTCTCCCTCTTCTCTCTTCTCCCACCCTCCTCCTCTCTACAATCCTCTCCCCTTCTCTCCTCTGCTCTCGCACCTTCCTCTCCCTCTCTTCTCCCACCCTCCTCCCCTCTACAATCCTCTCCCCTTCTCTCCTCTCCTCTTCCACCTTCTTCTCCCTCTCCTCTCTTCTCCCACCCTCCTCCCCTCTACAATTCTCTCCCCTTCTCTCCTCTGCTCTCGCACCTTCCTCTCCCTCTCCTCTCCCACTCTCCTCTTCTCTTGTTCTCTCCCCAGAGTGCCTACCGCATGTTTACAGGTAACACCTGCCTGAAACACATGATCAGTAAGGTGCGTCGGGACACGCATCACTATGAGCGCTACCAGCACAACAGAGACCTGGTGGTTTTCCTCAACATGTTCTCCAACAAACAGCTGGAGCTGCCCCGTGGCTGGGAGCTGAAGCACGACCACACTGGCAAGGTACAGACAGACAGACAGACAGACAGACAGACAGACAGACAGACAGACAGACAGACACTAACCTCTTCTCATTCTGTCTGACTCTACAGCCTTTCTTTGTGGACCACAACTGCCGGGCCACTACGTTCATCGACCCTCGGCTCCCTCTTCAGAGCAGCACACGTCCCAGCAGCCTCCTGGCCCACCGCCAGCACCTGACCAGACAACGCAGCCACAGCGCTGGCGAAGTCAGCCCACAACACATGGTGAGACACACACACACATCATGGTGAGACACACACACACACATCATGGTGAGACACACACACACACATCATGGTGAGACACACACACACACACATCATGGTGAGACACACACACATCATGGTGAGACACACACACACACATCATGGTGAGACACACACACATCATGGTGAGACACACACACACACATAAATCATTGTGAGACACACATACACACACACACACACACACATCATGGTTAGACACACACACACAAGATATGGTGAGCCACACACATGCACTTGTCAGTCAACTCAACCACCTCTCTGTGCTCCAGGTGGGTGACCACCCTCGTCGTTCTGGAGGAGGACCCCCTGTAATGCCCCGCCCATCCAGCACCTTCACCCCGGTCAGCCGCACCCAGTACCAAGATGTAGTGCCAGTGGGTGAGTGGACACACACACACACACACACACACACACACACACACACACACACACAAACACACACATAGCTCATTCTGTCCTCGACTCTTTCTCTTCAGCTTACAACGACAAGATTGTGGCGTTTCTACGACAACCCAATATCTTTGAGATCCTGCAGGAGAGACAGACAGAGTTTATCAGGAACCACTGGCTCAGGTCAGCAGCCTCTTCCTCCACCCTTTTTTCCCTCCTACCTCCCCCTCCCCCCTCCCCCCCCCCCCCCTCCGCCCCCCCCCCCTCCCTCCTTCCTCCCCCTCCCTCCTTCCTCCCCCCCCCCCTCCCTCCTTCCCACCCCTCCCTCCTCACTTCACTCAGAACGGTCCCTCAAACCCTCACTACTAAATTCACTACTGTTGTCAACTCACTCACTATACCTCCAAGGAGTGGTTAAGGATCATTCTGTTGTTCTCCACCACAGGGAGAAGGTGCAGTTGATCCGTAATGAAGGGGCCTCTGGTCTTGCCAGGCTGTCTGGTGATGCAGACCTGGTCATCCTCCTCAGGTGAGCTACTGTCATACCTGTACCTGCCTCATACCTGTACCTGCCTCATACCTGTACCTGCCTCATACCTGCCTCATACCTGTACCTGCCTCATACCTGTACCTGCCTCATACCTGTACCTGCCTCATACCTGTACCTGCCTCATACCTGTACCTGCCTCATACCTGTACCTGCCTCATACCTGTACCTGCCTCATACCTGTACCTGCCTCATACCTGTACCTGCCTCATACCTGTACCTGCCTCATACCTGTACCTGCCTCATACCTGTACCTGCCTCATACCTGTACCTGCCTCATACCTGTACCTGCCTCATACCAGTACCTGCCTCATACCTGTACCTGCCTCATACCTGTACCTGCCTCATACCTATACCTGCCTCATACCAGTACCTGCCTCATACCTGTACCTGCCTCATACCTGTACCTGCCTCATACCTGTACCTGCCTCATACCTGCCTCATACCTGTACCTGCCTCATACCTGTACCTGCCTCATACCTGTACCTGCCTCATACCAGTACCTGCCTCATACCTGTACCTGCCTCATACATGTACCTGCCTCATACCTGCCTCATACCAGTACCTGCCTCATACCAGTACCTGCCTCATACCTGTACCTGCCTCATACCTGTACCTGCCTCATACCTGCCTTATTCAGATGTAGGACCTTCATTTCAGCCAGTTTGCTACAGAAGGAAAATAATCCTGCAGCAACAGGAGATAATGGATAATAATTCATGGAGATGTGTCCAGGGGAATGTGACATTTCTAAGTGGAAATTACAAACTTTAGAAGACTCAAATACACAATACGTTTTACATTTTCTGCACTGCAGGAAAGTTCTCCTGCAACAGGGTGATCAAATGAAGATCCTACATCTGTACCTGCCTCTCACAACTATCAGTGTATGAGAAGCTTTGTGCTTGACACCTGACGACTTGTGTTAGCTCCCCGAGCCAATACCTAGGCTTTAGTTCAAACACAGTTTTGTTACTTTGGGTCTCTGTAGCTCTCAGTGACATTGTCTCCTCTCTCTTGGTTCTCTCTGGCAGCCTGTTTGAGGAGGAAGTGATGTCATACGTTCCGCCTCACGCCTTACTGCACCCCAGCTACTGCCAGTCCCCACGAAGCTCCCCCGTGTCCTCCCCACAGAACTCACCTGGTGAGAAGGCTTCTCTACATCTCTCTCTGTTACCATTCTGTCTTTCTCTATTTCTCTCTCTTTTTCACACACACACACACACACACACACACACACACACACACACACACACACACACACACACACACACACACACACACACACACACACACAGGTATAGAGGGAGCTCTTTTCTTGTCTCCTCCTCCATCTTTAACTCTGTCTCTGGGTGGTTCTCTCTCTCTGTCTCTCTCTCTCTGTCTCTGTCTCTCTCTATCTGTCTCTCTCTCTCTCTCTGTCTGTCTCTGTCTTTCTCTGTCTGTCTCTATCTCTGTCTCTGTCTCTCTCTCTCTCTCTCTCTCTCTCTCTGTCTCTCTCTCTCTGTCTCTCTGTCTCTCTCTCTCTCTCTCTCTCTCTCTCTCTCTCTCTCTCTCTCTCTGTCTCTCTCTGTCTCTCTCTCTCTCTCTGTCTCTATCTGTCTCTGTCTCTCTCTCTCTGTCTCTGTCTGTCTGTCTGTCTCTGTCTCTGTCTGTCTCTGTCTCTCTCTGTCTGTCTCTGTCTCTCTCTGTCTCTGTCTCTCTCTCTTTCTCTCTCTCTCTTCTCTTTCTCTTTCTCTCTCTCTCTCCCTGTTTGTAGGGAGCACACACTCATCCCTCGTTCTCTGTCAAATTGTATTCCCCCAGGAACACAGCGAGCTAATGCCCGTGCCCCTGCCCCCTACAAGCGAGACTTTGAAGCCAAACTGCGGAACTTCTACCGCAAACTGGAGACCAAGGGCTATGGCCAGGGTCCAGGGAAGTTAAAGTATGTAAACCAAGGGCTACGGCCAGGACCCAGGGAAGTTAAAGTATGTAGACCAAGGGCTACGGCCAGGGAAGTTAAAAGTATGTAGACCAAGGGCTACGGCCAGGGCCCAGGGAAGTTAAAGTATGTAGACCAAGGGCTACGGCCAGGGCCCAGGGAAGTTAAAGTATGTAGACCAAGGGCTACGGCCAGGGCCCAGGGAAGTTAAAGTATGTAGACCAAGGGCTACGGCCAGGGCCCAGGGAAGTTAAAGTATGTAGACCAAGGGCTACGGCCAGGGCCCAGGGAAGTTAAAGTATGTAGACCAAGGGCTACGGCCAGGGCCCAGGGAAGTTAAAGTATGTAAACCAAGGGCTACGGCCAGGGCCCAGGGAAGTTAAAGTATGTAGACCAAGGGCTACGGCCAGGGCCCAGGGAAGTTAAAGTATGTAGACCAAGGGCTACGGCCAGGGCCCAGGGAAGTTAAAGTATGTAGACCAAGGGCTACGGCCAGGGCCCAGGGAAGTTAAAGTATGTAGACCAAGGGCTACGGCCAGGGCCCAGGGAAGTTAAAGTATGTAGACCAAGGGCTACGGCCAGGGCCCAGGGAAGTTAAAGTATGTAGACCAAGGGCTACGGCCAGGGCCCAGGGAAGTTAAAGTATGTAGACCAAGGGCTACGACCAGGGTCCAGGGAAGTTAAAGTATGTAGACCAAGGGCTACGGCCAGGGCCCAGGGAAGTTAAAGTATGTAGACCAAGGGCTACGGCCAGGGCCCAGGGAAGTTAAAGTATGTAGACCAAGGGCTACGGCCAGGGCCCAGGGAAGTTAAAGTATGTAGACCAAGGGCTACGGCCAGGGCCCAGGGAAGTTAAAGTATGTAGACCAAGGGCTACGGCCAGGGCCCAGGGAAGTTAAAGTATGTAGACCAAGGGCTACGGCCAGGGCCCAGGGAAGTTAAAGTATGTAGACCAAGGGCTACGGCCAGGGCCCAGGGAAGTTAAAGTATGTAGTGGGGAGGGTGTTTGTCATCAATATAATACTGTAACATGTTTTAATATTCATGGATGAATACTGTAATATAGATTCATATTCATGTGTGAATACTGTAATATAGATTCATATTCATATTCATGGATGAATACTGTAATATAGATTCATATTCATGTGTGAATACTGTAATATAGATTCATATTCATGGATGAATACTGTAATATAGATTCATATTCATGTGTGAATACTGTAATATAGATTCATATTCATGTGTGAATACTGTAATATAGATTCATATTCATGTGTGAATACTGTAATATATATTCATATTCATGTGTGAATACTGTAATATAGATTCATATTCATGTGTGAATACTGTAATATAGATTCATATTCATGTGTGAATACTGTAATATAGATTCATATTCATGGATGAATACTGTAATATAGATTCATATTCATGTGTGAATACTGTAATATAGATTCATATTCATGTGTGAATACTGTAATATAGATTCATATTCATGTGTGAATACTGTAATATAGATTCATATTCATGTGTGAATACTGTAATATGAATATTCATGGATGTACTGTAATATAGATTCATATTCATGTGTGAATACTGTAATATAGATTCATATTCATGGATGAATACTGTAATATAGATTCATATTCATGTGTGAATACTGTAATATAGATTCATATTCATGTGTGAATACTGTAATATAGATTCATATTCATGGATGAATACTGTAATATGAATGCGTTATTGATCTAGCTAAATGCTTTGGTGTTCCGGCCAAAGAAATAGAATCTCATTCTAGTTCTGTGGTCCACCCACATACCCTCCATCCACGCCCTCCTGCCCTTACCAGTTCCCCCCTGTGTGTGTCTCTTCCTCCCCCAACCCCCAGGTTGATCATCCGTAGAGATCATCTCCTGGAGGATGCCTTCAACCAGGTCATGTGTTACTCCCGGAAAGACCTGCAGAGGAGCAAGCTCTATGTCAGCTTCCTGGGAGAGGAGGGGTGAGTCAGACAGACTGCCTGTCCTCTACTCTTCCAGAAGCGGGGGGGATGATCCTGGGTTCAATAGAATGACACATTTGAGGAATATTTCAGTTAGAAATGCACTTTGTCTGCTCTATGATGTTCTATTTCTATCTACGCTGTTCCTTTGTGTTCCTGTGTGATAATGTATCTCCCTGGATGTGTTGCAGGTTGGACTACAGCGGCCCGTCCAGAGAGTTTTTCTTCCTGGTGTCCAGAGAGCTGTTCAACCCGTACTACGGCCTGTTTGAGTACTCGGCCAACGACACCTACACTGTTCAGATCAGCCCCATGTCTGCCTTCGTAGACAACCATCACGAGTGGTGAGTAAACTGAAGACTGGGAGGGGTTGGGGTCGGAGTGGTCTGTGGTCTGTTGGCCGATAAGCAGGGTTGGGGTCGGAGTGGTCTGTGGTCTGTTGGCTGATAAGCAGGGTTGGGTCGGAGTGGTCTGTGGTCTGTTGGCTGATAAGCAGGGTTTGGGGTCGGAGTGGTCTGTTGGCTGATAAGCAGGGTTGGGGTCGGCGTGGTCTGTGGTCTGTTGGCTGATAAGCAGGGTTTGGGGTCGGAGTGGTCTGTGGTCTGTTGGCTGATAAGCAGGGTTGGGGTCGGAGTGGTCTGTGGTCTGTTGGCTGATAAGCAGGGTTGGGGTCGGAGTGGTCTGTGGTCTGTTGGCTGATAAGCAGGGTTGGGATCGGAGTGGTCTGTTGGCTGATAAGAAGGGTTGGGGTCGGAGTGGTCTGTGGTCTGTTGGCTGATAAGCAGGGTTGGGGTCGGAGTGGTCTGTGGTCTGTTGGCTGATAAGCAGGGTTGGGGTCGGAGTGGTCTGTGGTCTGTTGGCTGATTAGCATGGTTGGGGTCGGAGTGGTCTGTGGTCTGTTGGCTGATAAGCAGGGTTGGGGTCGGAGTGGTCTGTGGTCTGTTGGCTGATAAGCAGGGTTGGGGTCGGAGTGGTCTGTGGTCTGTTGGCTGATAAGCAGGGTTTGGGGTCGGAGTGGTCTGTGGTCTGTTGGCTGATAAGCAGGGTTGGGGTCGGAGTGGTCTGTGGTCTGTTGGCTGATAAGCAGGGTTGGGGTCTGAGTGGTCTGTGGTCTGTTGGCTGATAAGCAGGGTTTGGGGTCGGAGTGGTCTGTGGTCTGTTGGCTGATAAGCAGGGTTGGGGTCGGAGTGGTCTGTGGTCTGTTGGCTGATAAGCATGGTTGGGGTCGGAGTGGTCTGTGGTCTGTTGGCTGATAAGCAGGGTTGGGGTCTGAGTGGTATGTGGTCTGTTGGCTGATAAGCAGGGTTGGGGTCAATTCAAATTTAAGTCAATTCTGGAAGCAAACTGAAATTCCTATTCAGTAATTGAAAAAATGTAATCTATTTTCAATTACTTTCAAGAAGCTTTTTGTATATATATTTTTTCAATTTTAACTAAATAATTTCCTGAATTGAGTTACTTCAATTTGAATGGAGCCCAGCCCTGGTGATGAATGGACATGTACTGAAGAGACGAGCCAAAACATCTGTCTATACTAAGACCTGGGTAATACCATGTTGTCTATACTAAGACCTGGGTAATACCATCTGTTGTCTATACTAGGACCTGGGTAATACCATGTTGTCTATACTAGGACCTGGGTAATACCATGTTGTCTATACTGGGACCTGGGTAATACCATCT
Organism: Oncorhynchus keta; assembly: GCF_023373465.1. NCBI lineage: Eukaryota > Metazoa > Chordata > Actinopteri > Salmoniformes > Salmonidae > Oncorhynchus > Oncorhynchus keta. The sequence continues at coordinate 167,468 of NW_026290992.1, forward strand.
GTTGTCTATACTGGGACCTGGGTAATACCATGTTGTCTATACTAGGACCTGGGTAATAACATGTTGTCTATACTAGGACCTGGGTAATACCATGTTGTCTATACTAGGACCTGGGTAATACCATGTTGTCTATACTAGGACCTGGGTAATAACATGTTGTCTATACTAAGACCTGGGTAATAACATGTTGTCTATACTAGGACCTGGGTAATAACATGTTGTCTATACTAGGACCTGGGTAATAACATGTTGTCTATACTAGGACCTGGGTAATACCATCTGTTCTCTATACTAGGACCTGGGTAATACCATGTTGTCTATACTGGGACCTGGGTAATACCATGTTGTCTATACTAGGACCTGGGTAATACCATCTGTTGTCTATACTAGGACCTGGGTAATACCATGTTGTCTATACTAGGACCTGGGTAATACCATGTTGTCTATACTAGGACCTGGGTAATACCATCTGTTGTCTATACTAGGACCTGGGTAATACCATGTTGTCTATACTGGAACCTGGGTAATACCATCTGTTGTCTATACTAGGACCTGGGTAATACCATCTGTTGTCTATACTAGGACCTGGGTAATACCATCTGTTGTCTATACTAGGACCTGGGTAATAACATGTTGTCTATACTAGGACCTGGGTAATACCATGTTGTCTATACTGGGACCTGGGTAATAACATCTGTCTATACTAGGACCTGGGTAATACCATCTGTTGTCTATACTAGGACCTGGGTGATACCATCTGTTGTCTATACTAGGACCTGGGTAATACCATGTTGTCTATACTAGGACCTGGGTAATACCATCTTGTCTATACTAGGACCTGGGTAATACCATCTGTTGTCTATACTAGGACCTGGGTAATACCATGTTGTCTATACTAGGACCTGGGTAATACCATGTTGTCTATACTAGGACCTGGGTAATACCATCTGTTGTCTATACTAGGACCTGGGTAATACCATCTGTTGTCTATACTAGGACTTGGGTAATACCATGTTGTCTATACTAGGACCTGGGTAATACCATGTTGTCTATACTAGGACCTGGGTAATACCATGTTGTCTATACTAGGACCTGGGTAATACCATGTTGTCTATACTAGGACCTGGGTAATACCATCTGTTGTCTATACTAGGACCTGGGTAATACCATCTGTTGTCTATACTAGGACCTGGGTAATACCATGTTGTCTATACTAGGACCTGGGTAATACCATGTTGTCTATACTAGGACCTGGGTAATACCATCTGTTGTCTATACTAGGACCTGGGTAATACCATGTTGTCTATACTAGGACCTGGGTAATACCATGTTGTCTATACTGGGACCTGGGTAATACCATCTGTTGTCTATACTAGGACCTGGGTAATACCATGTTGTCTATACTAGGACCTGGGTAATACCATCTGTTGTCTATACTAGGACCTGGGTAATAACATGTTGTCTATACTAGGACCTGGGTAATACCATGTTGTCTATACTAGGACCTGGGTAATACCATGTTGTCTATACTAGGACCTGGGTAATACCATGTTGTCTATACTAGGACCTGGGTAATAACATGTTGTCTATACTAGGACCTGGGTAATACCATCTGTTGTCTATACTAGGACCTGGGTAATACCATGTTGTCTATACTAGGACCTGGGTAATACCATGTTGTCTATACTAGGACCTGGGTAATACCATGTTGTCTATACTAGGACCTGGGTAATACCATGTTGTCTATACTAGGACCTGGGTAATAACATGTTGTCTATACTAGGACCTGGGTAATACCATGTTGTCTATACTAGGACCTGGGTAATACCATGTTGTCTATACTAGGACCTGGGTAATAACATGTTGTCTATACTAAGACCTGGGTAATACCATCTGTTCTCTATACTAGGACCTGGGTAATACCATGTTGTCTATACTAGGACCTGGGTAATAACATGTTGTCTATACTGGGACCTGGGTAATACCATCTGTTCTCTATACTAGGACCTGGGTTATACCATGTTGTCTATACTAGGACCTGGGTAATACCATGTTGTCTATACTGGGACCTGGGTAATACCATCTGTTCTCTATACTAGGACCTGGGTAATACCATGTTGTCTATACTAGGACCTGGGTAATACCATGTTGTCTATACTAGGACCTGGGTAATAACATGTTGTCTATACTAGGACCTGGGTAATACCATGTTGTCTATACTAGGACCTGGGTAATACCATGTTGTCTATACTAGGACCTGGGTAATACCATGTTGTCTATACTAGGACCTGGGTAATACCATCTGTTGTCTATACTAGGACCTGGGTAATACCATGTTGTCTATACTAGGACCTGGGTAATAACATGTTGTCTATACTAGGACCTGGGTAATACCATGTTGTCTATACTAGGACCTGGGTAATACCATGTTGTCTATACTAGGACCTGGGTAATACCATCTGTTGTCTATACTAGGACCTGGGTAATAACATGTTGTCTATACTAGGACCTGGGTAATACCATGTTGTCTATACTAGGACCTGGGTAATACCATGTTGTCTATACTAGGACCTGGGTAATACCATGTTGTCTATACTAGGACCTGGGTAATACCATCTGTTGTCTATACTAGGACCTGGGTAATACCATCTGTTGTCTATACTAGGACCTGGGTAATAACATGTTGTCTATACTAGGACCTGGATAATACCATGTTGTCTATACTAGGACCTGGGTAATACCATCTGTTGTCTATACTAGGACCTGGGTAATAACATGTTGTCTATACTGGGACCTGGAGTTATACCATGTTGTCTATACTAGGACCTGGGTAATACCATCTGTTGTCTATACTAGGACCTGGGTAATACCATCTGTTGTCTATACTAGGACCTGGGTAATAACATGTTGTCTATACTAGGACCTGGGTAATGCCATGTTGTCTATACTAGGACCTGGGTAATACCATGTTGTCTATACTAGGACCTGGGTAATACCATCTGTTGTCTATACTAGGACCTGGGTAATACCATTTTGTCTATACTAGGACCTGGGTAATACCATGTTGTCTATACTAGGACGTGGGTAATACCATGTCGTCTATACTAGGACCTGGGTAATACCATCTGTTGTCTATACTAGGACCTGGGTAATACCATGTTGTCTATACTAGGACCTGGGTAATACCATGTTGTCTATACTAGGACCTGGATAATACCATCTGTTGTCTATACTAGGACCTGGGTAATACCATGTTGGACCTGGATAATACCATCGGTTGTCTATACTAGGACCTGGGTAATACCATGTTGTCTATACTAGGACCTGGGTAATACCATGTTGTCTATACTAGGACCTGGGTAATACCATCTGTTGTCTATACTAGGACCTGGGTAATACCATCTGTTGTCTATACTAGGACCTGGGTAATACCATGTTGTCTATACTAGGACCTGGGTAATACCATCTGTTGTCTATACTAGGACCTGGGTAATACCATGTTGTCTATACTAGGACCTGGGTAATAACATCTGTTGTCTATACTAGGACCTGGGTAATAACATGTTGTCTATACTAGGACCTGGGTAATACCATGTTGTCTATACTAGGACCTGGGTAATACCATCTGTTGTCTATACTAGGACCTGGGTAATACCATGTTGTCTATACTGGGACCTGGGTAATACCATCTGTTGTCTATACTAGGACCTGGGTAATAACATGTTGTCTATACTAGGACCTGGGTAATACCATGTTGTCTATACTAGGACCTGGGTAATACCATGTTGTCTATACTGGGACCTGGGTAATAACATGTTGTCTATACTAGGACCTGGGTAATACCATCTGTTGTCTATACTAGGACCTGGGTAATAACATGTTGTCTATACTAGGACCTGGGTAATGCCATGTTGTCTATACTAGGACCTGGGTAATACCATGTTGTCTATACTGGGACCTGGGTAATAACATGTTGTCTATACTAGGACCTGGGTAATAACATGTTGTCTATACTAGGACCTGGGTAATACCATCTGTTGTCTATACTAGGACCTGGGTAATACCATCTGTTGTCTATACTAGGACCTGGGTAATACCATGTTGTCTATACTAGGACCTGGATAATACCATGTTGTCTATACTAGGACCTGGGTAATACCATCTGTTGTCTATACTAGGACCTGGGTAATAACATGTTGTCTATACTGGGACCTGGAGTTATACCATGTTGTCTATACTAGGACCTGGGTAATACCATCTGTTGTCTATACTAGGACCTGGGTAATACCATCTGTTGTCTATACTAGGACCTGGGTAATAACATGTTGTCTATACTAGGACCTGGGTAATGCCATGTTGTCTATACTAGGACCTGGGTAATACCATGTTGTCTATACTAGGACCTGGATAATACCATGTTGTCTATACTAGGACCTGGGTAATACCATCTGTTGTCTATACTAGGACCTGGGTAATACCATGTTGTCTATACTAGGACCTGGGTAATACCATGTTGTCTATACTAGGACGTGGGGTCTATACTAGGACCTGGGTAATACCATCTGTTGTCTATACTAGGACCTGGGTAATAACATGTTGTCTATACTGGGACCTGGAGTTATACCATGTTGTCTATACTAGGACCTGGGTAATACCATCTGTTGTCTATACTAGGACCTGGGTAATACCATCTGTTGTCTATACTAGGACCTGGGTAATAACATGTTGTCTATACTAGGACCTGGGTAATGCCATGTTGTCTATACTAGGACCTGGGTAATACCATGTTGTCTATACTAGGACCTGGGTAATACCATCTGTTGTCTATACTAGGACCTGGGTAATACCATTTTGTCTATACTAGGACCTGGGTAATACCATGTTGTCTATACTAGGACGTGGGTAATACCATGTCGTCTATACTAGGACCTGGGTAATACCATCTGTTGTCTATACTAGGACCTGGGTAATACCATGTTGTCTATACTAGGACCTGGGTAATACCATGTTGTCTATACTAGGACCTGGATAATACCATCTGTTGTCTATACTAGGACCTGGGTAATACCATGTTGTCTATACTAGGACCTGGATAATACCATCGGTTGTCTATACTAGGACCTGGGTAATACCATGTTGTCTATACTAGGACCTGGGTAATACCATGTTGTCTATACTAGGACCTGGGTAATACCATCTGTTGTCTATACTAGGACCTGGGTAATACCATCTGTTGTCTATACTAGGACCTGGGTAATACCATGTTGTCTATACTAGGACCTGGGTAATACCATCTGTGTCTATACTAGGACCTGGGTAATACCATGTTGTCTATACTAGGACCTGGGTAATAACATCTGTTGTCTATACTAGGACCTGGGTAATAACATGTTGTCTATACTAGGACCTGGGTAATACCATGTTGTCTATACTAGGACCTGGGTAATACCATGTTGTCTATACTAGGACCTGGGTAATACCATGTTGTCTATACTAGGACCTGGGTAATACCATCTGTTGTCTATACTAGGACCTGGGTAATACCATGTTGTCTATACTAGGACCTGGGTAATACCATGTTGTCTATACTAGGACCTGGGTAATACCATGTTGTCTATACTAGGACCTGGGTAATACCATGTTGTCTATACTAGGACCTGGGTAATACCATCTGTTGTCTATACTAGGACCTGGGTAATAACATGTTGTCTATACTGGGACCTGGAGTTATACCATGTTGTCTATACTAGGACCTGGGTAATACCATCTGTTGTCTATACTAGGACCTGGGTAATACCATCTGTTGTCTATACTAGGACCTGGGTAATAACATGTTGTCTATACTAGGACCTGGGTAATGCCATGTTGTCTATACTAGGACCTGGGTAATACCATGTTGTCTATACTAGGACCTGGGTAATACCATCTGTTGTCTATACTAGGACCTGGGTAATACCATTTGTCTATACTAGGACCTGGGTAATACCATGTTGTCTATACTAGGACCTGGGTAATACCATGTCGTCTATACTAGGACCTGGGTAATACCATCTGTTGTCTATACTAGGACCTGGGTAATACCATGTTGTCTATACTAGGACCTGGGTAATACCATGTTGTCTATACTAGGACCTGGATAATACCATCTGTTGTCTATACTAGGACCTGGGTAATACCATGTTGTCTATACTAGGACCTGGATAATACCATCGGTTGTCTATACTAGGACCTGGGTAATACCATGTTGTCTATACTAGGACCTGGGTAATACCATGTTGTCTATACTAGGACCTGGGTAATACCATCTGTTGTCTATACTAGGACCTGGGTAATACCATCTGTTGTCTATACTAGGACCTGGGTAATACCATGTTGTCTATACTAGGACCTGGGTAATACCATGTTGTCTATACTGGGACCTGGGTAATACCATGTTGTCTATACTAGGACCTGGGTAATACCATCTGTTGTCTATACTAGGACCTGGGTAATAACATGTTGTCTATACTAGGACCTGGGTAATACCATGTTGTCTATACTAGGACCTGGGTAATACCATGTTGTCTATACTGGGACCTGGGTAATAACATGTTGTCTATACTAGGACCTGGGTAATAACATGTTGTCTATACTAGGACCTGGGTAATACCATGTTGTCTATACTAGGACCTGGGTAATACCATCTGTTGTCTATACTAGGACCTGGGTAATACCATGTTGTCTATACTGGGACCTGGAGTTATACCATGTTGTCTATACTAGGACCTGGGTAATACCATCTGTTGTCTATACTAGGACCTGGGTAATACCATCTGTTGTCTATACTAGGACCTGGGTAATAACATGTTGTCTATACTAGGACCTGGGTAATGCCATGTTGTCTATACTAGGACCTGGGTAATACCATGTTGTCAATACTAGGACCTGGATAATACCATGTTGTCTATACTAGGACCTGGGTAATACCATCTGTTGTCTATACTAGGACCTGGGTAATACCATGTTGTCTATACTAGGACGTGGGTAATACCATGTTGTCTATACTAGGACCTGGGTAATACCATCTGTTGTCTATACTAGGACCTGGGTAATACCATGTTGTCTATACTAGGACCTGGGTAATACCATGTTGTCTATACTAGGACCTGGGTAATACCATCTGTTGTCTATACTAGGACCTGGGTAATACCATGTTGTCTATACTAGGACCTGGATAATACCATCGGTTGTCTATACTAGGACCTGGGTAATACCATGTTGTCTATACTGGGACCTGGGTAATAACATCTGTTGTCTATACTAGGACCTGGGTAATACCATGTTGTCTATACTGGGACCTGGGTAATACCATCTGTTGTCTATACTAGGATCTGGGTAATACCATCTGTTGTCTATACTAGGACCTGGGTAATAACATGTTGTCTATACTAGGACCTGGGTAATACCATGTTGTCTATACTAAGACCTGGGTAATACCATCTGTTGTCTATACTAGGACCTGGGTAATACCATGTTGTCTATACTAGGACCTGGGTAATACCATGTTGTCTATACTGGGACCTGGGTAATACCATCTGTTGTCTATACTGGGACCTGGGTAATACCATGTTGTCTATACTAGGACCTGGGTAATAACATGTTGTCTATACTAGGACCTGGGTAATACCATGTTGTCTATACTAGGACCTGGGTAATACCATGTTGTCTATACTAGGACCTGGGTAATACCATGTTGTCTATACTAGGACCTGGGTAATACCATGTTGTCTATACTAGGACCTGGGTAATACCATGTTGTCTATACTAGGACCTGGGTAATACCATCTGTTGTCTATACTATGACCTGGGTAATACCATGTTGTCTATACTAGGACCTGGGTAATACCATGTTGTCTATACTAGGACCTGGGTAATACCATGTTGTCTATACTAGGACCTGGGTAATACCATGTTGTCTATACTAGGACCTGGGTAATACCATCTGTTGTCTATACTAGGACCTGGGTAATAACATGTTGTCTATACTAGGACCTGGGTAATACCATGTTGTCTATACTAGGACCTGGGTAATACCATGTTGTCTATACTAGGACCTGGGTAATACCATCTGTTGTCTATACTAGGACCTGGTAATAACATGTTGTCTAATACCATCATGTTGTCTATACTAGGACCTGGGTAATACCATCTGTTGTCTATACTAGGACCTGGGTAATACCATCTGTTGTCTATACTAGGACCTGGGTAATAACATGTTGTCTATACTAGGACCTGGGTAATACCATGTTGTCTATACTAGGACCTGGGTAATACCATGTTGTCTATACTAGGACCTGGATAATACCATGTTGTCTATACTAGGACCTGGGACCTGGGTAATACCATCTGTTGTCTATACTAGGACCTGTTGTCTATACTAGGACCTGGGTAATACCATCTGTTGTCTATACTAGGTAATACCTGGGACCTAATACCATGTTGTCTATACTAGGACCTGGGTAATACCATGTTGTCTATACTAGGACCTGGGTAATACCATCTGTTGTCTATACTAGGACCTGGGTAATACCATCTGTTGTCTATACTAGGACCTGGGTAATACCATGTTGTCTATACTGTCTATACTAGGACCTGGGTAATACCATGTTGTCTATACTAGGACCTGGGTAATACCATCTGTTGTCTATACTAGGACCTGGGTAATACCATCTGTTGTCTATACTAGGACCTGGGTAATACCATGTTGTCTATACTAGGACCTGGGTAATACCATGTTGTCTATACTAGGACCTGGGTAATACCATGTTGTCTATACTAGGACCTGGGTAATACCATCTGTTGTCTATACTAGGACCTGGGTAATACCATGTTGTCTATACTAGGACCTGGGTAATACCATGTTGTCTATACTAGGACCTGGGTAATACCATGTTGTCTATACTAGGACCTGGGTAATACCATCTGTTGTCTATACTAGGACCTGGGTAATACCATGTTGTCTATACTAGGACCTGGTCTAATACCATCTGTTGTCTATACTAGGACCTGGGTAATACCATGTTGTCTATACTAGGACCTGGGTAATACCATGTTGTCTATACTAGGACCTGGGTAATACCATCTGTTGTCTATACTAGGACCTGGGTAATACCATCTGTTGTCTATACTAGGACCTGGGTAATACCATCTGTTGTCTATACTAGGACCTGGGTAATAATACCATCATGTTGTCTATACTAGGACCTGGGTAATACCATGTTGTCTATACTAGGACCTGGGTAATACCATGTTGTCTATACTAGGACCTGGGTAATACCATGTTGTCTATACTGGGACCTGGGTAATACCATCTGTTGTCTATACTAGGACCTGGGTAATACCATGTTGTCTATACTGGGACCTGGGTAATACCATCTGTTGTCTATACTAGGACCTGGGTAATACCATGTTGTCTATACTGGGACCTGGGTAATACCATCTGTTGTCTATACTAGGACCTGGGTAATACCATCTGTTGTCTATACTAGGACCTGGGTAATACCATGTTGTCTATACTAGGACCTGGGTAATACCATGTTGTCTATACTGGGACCTGGGTAATAACATCTGTCTATACTAGGACCTGGGTAATACCATCTGTTGTCTATACTAGGACCTGGGTGATACCATCTGTTGTCTATACTAGGACCTGGGTAATACCATGTTGTCTATACTAGGACCTGGGTAATACCATGTTGTCTATACTAGGACCTGGGTAATACCATGTTGTCTATACTAGGACCTGGGTAATACCATCTGTTGTCTATACTAGGACCTGGGTAATACCATCTTGTCTATACTAGGACCTGGGTAATACCATCTGTTGTCTATACTAGGACCTGGGTAATACCATGTTGTCTATACTAGGACCTGGGTAATACCATGTTGTCTATACTAGGACCTGGGTAATACCATCTGTTGTCTATACTAGGACCTGGGTAATACCATGTTGTCTATACTAGGACCTGGGTAATACCATGTTGTCTATACTAGGACCTGGGTAATACCATCTTGTCTATACAATGACCTGGGTAATACCATGTTGTCTATACTAGGACCTGGGTAATACCATGTTGTCTATACTAGGACCTGGGTAATACCATCTGTTGTCTATACTAGGACCTGGGTAATACCATGTTGTCTATACTAGGACCTGGGTAATAACATCTGTAATCTAAGTATCTTCTCTCTCTCTCCTTCCCTGTACAGGTTCCGTTTCAGCGGGCGTATCCTGGGCCTGGCTCTGATCCACCAATACCTACTGGATGCCTTCTTCACTCGACCCTTCTATAAGGGCCTGCTGCGCATGTACGTATCCACCACCTGGACTGTCTAATTCTAGCTATACACCCGGGGTATTCAACTCTTACCCTACGAGGTCCAGCCCCTGCTAGTTTTCTGTTCTACATGATCGTTAATTGCACACACCTGGTGTCCCAGGTCTAAATCAGTCCCTGATTACAGGGGAACAATGAAAACAGCTGTGGAACAGGCTTTGAGGTCCAGTGTTGAATATAGGGCTTTATACTATATGACTAGAGAATATTTGTCAGATATTTTAAGAATGTACCAGACATGTGGTTATGTAGATTAGTAGAGTTCACTGACCTCCTGCCTAAATCCATTCTACACTACTTTACTCTATTCTACTCTACTCTATTCTGCTTTACTCTGCTCTACTCTATTCTGCTCTACTCTATTATACTCTATTCTGCTCTATTCTATTGTACTATATTATACTCTATTCTGCTCTACTCTATTATACTATATTCTACTCTATTCTACTCTACTCTATTTTATTCTACTACACTCTATTCTACTTTATTCTATTCTACTCTACTCTACTCTATTCTACTCTACTCTTCTCCATTCTACTATATTCTATTCTAATCTGCTCTATTCTATTCTGCTCTACTCTGCTCGACTCTATTTTACTCTACTCTATTGTACTCCACTCTATTCTACTCTATATTCTACTCTACTCTGCTCTACTCTATTTTACTCTACTCTATTCTTCTCCACTCTATTCTACTCCATTCTTCTTTATTCTACTCTATTCCACTCCACTCTATTCTACTCTATTCTATTCCACTCTATTCTGTTCCATTCTACTCTACTCTGCTCTACTATTCTATAGCCTATGTGAGCTGAGTGATCTGGAGTATCTGGATGAGGAGTTCCACCAGAGTCTCCAGTGGATGAAGGACAACGACATCGAGGACATGTTGGACCTCACCTTCACTGTCAATGAGGAGGTGTTCGGACAGGTGTGTGTGTGTGTGTGTGTGTGTGTGTGTGTGTGTGTGTGTGTGTGTGTGTGTGTGTGTGTGTGTGTGTGTGTGTGTGTGTGTGTGTTTGTGTGTGTGTGTGTGTGTGTGTGTGTGTGTGTGTGTGCTTGTGTGTGTGTGTGTGTGTGTGTGTGTTATAAAGATCATGTGTATGTACTGTGTGTGTGTGTGTGTGTGTGTGTGTGTGTTATAAAGCTCGTGTGTGTGTGTGTAAGTTATAAAGCTCATGTGTATGTACTGTGTGTGTAGATCACAGAGAGAGAGCTGAAGCCGGGCGGGGCCAACCTCCCAGTGACAGAGAAGAATAAGAAGGAGTACATTGAGCGCATGGTGAAGTGGCGTATTGAGAGAGGAGTGGTTCAACAGACAGAGAGTCTGGTCCGGGGCTTCTATGAGGTACGATCTAGAACAAGGACTTTCTGAATAAAATATCTCCTCAAACATCTCCTGATACAGATTCTGATAAATGTAGACTCAGCAGTATCATCATACACACTGGGGCAACTTCCTGCTCACAGACATCAACAACAACTGAATTCAAATTGGGCAAGATGTAGCTGAAGGCTGTATGTGATAGGATGTGATAGGAAGGCTGTATAATGGGATTGAGTTTGTTTTAGTTGTGTTTGTAATAATAATACATGCCATTTAACAGACTGTTTTAACCAGAGCGACTTACAGTCATGCGTGTATACAGTTTACATATGGGTGGTGCTGGGACTCTAACCCAGCACTGTCACAAGCACCAGCCTCTACCAACTGGGATACAAAGGTTGTGGTCATGGTTTGTAGCCTGGATGCCCTGTGCTGTGTCATGCAGGTGGTGGATTCCAGGCTGGTGTCAGTGTTCGATGCCAGGGAGCTGGAGCTGGTGATAGCTGGCACCGCTGAGATAGACCTGGTGGACTGGAGGAGCAACACAGATTACAGAGGCGGTATGAACAGGGGGGAGACGGGGAGAGACAGGGGGAGAGGAAGAGACTGGGGAGACGGGGAGAGAGACAGGGGGCAGACTGGAGGAGCAACACAGATTACAGAGGAGGTATGAACAGGGGGGAGACGGGGAGAGACAGAGGGGAGATGGGGAGAGACAGGGGGAGAGGAAGAGACTGGGGAGACGGGGAGAGAGACAGGGGGCAGACTGCAGGAGCAACAAAGATTACAGAGGAGGTATGAACAGGGGGAGATGGGGAGAGACAGGGGGAGATGGGGAGAGACAGGGGGGAGGTGGGGAGAGACAGGGGGCAGAGGAAGAGACTGGGGAGACGGGGAGAGAGACAGGGGGCAGACTGGAGGAGCAACACAGATTACAGAGGAGGTATGAACAGGGGGGAGAGGAAGACAGGGGGAGACAGGTGGGGAGAGGAAGAGACTGGGGAGACGGGGAGAGACAGGGGGGAGAGGAAGAGAGGGGGAGACAGGGGGAGATGGGGAGAGACAGGGGGAGAGGAAGAGAGGGGGGGAGACGGGGAGAGACAGGGGGAGAGGAAGAGACTGGGGAGACAGGGAGAGACAGGGGGGAGAGGAAGAGAGGGGGAGACAGGGGGGAGATGGGGAGAGACAGGGACTACGTAGTGAATAGGGTGCCATTTAAGACACAGACAATAACTTTGTGTATTGCACCTTTCATAATGTCATTTTGAGCTGCTGTCTGGGTCTCAGGCAGCAGTAAAGATAGTCCATTGTTCCATTCAGATGTAGAAGGAAATGTTTTTACATGTCTTTCCAATTAGGAAGAGCTGTTACAGAAAGAAGTGTATATACCAGTATACCCTAGCTAGCTAGCTGTCTGGTTGAACAGCTGAAGTAACTAGGCCTACCAGAGAGAAAGGCCAGTATATACCAGTATACCCGAGCTAGCTAGCTGTCTGGTTGAACAGCTGAAGTAACTAGGCCTACCAGAGAGAAAGGCCAGTATATACCAGTATACCCTAGCTAGCTAGCTGTCTGGTTGAACAGCTGAAGTAACTAGGCCTACCAGAGAGAAAGGCCAGTATATACCAGTATACCCTAGCTAGCTAGCTAGCTGACTGGTTGAACAGCTGAAGTAACTAGGCCTACCAGAGAGAAAGGCCAGTATATACCCGTATACCCTAGCTAGCTGGTTGGTTGAACAGCTGAAGTAACTAGGCCTCCCAGAGAGAAAGGCCAGTATATACCAGTATACCCTAGCTAGCTAGCTGGTTGAACAGCTGAAGTAACTAGGCCTACCAGAGAGAAAGGCCAGTATATACCAGTATACCCTAGCTAGCTAGCTGACTGGTTGAACAGCTGAAGTAACTAGGCCTACCAGAGAGAAAGGCCAGTATATACCAGTATACCCTTGCTAGCTAGCTGTCTGGTTGAACAGCTGAAGTAACTAGGCCTACCAGAGAGAAAGGCCAGTATATACCAGTATACCCTTGCTAGCTAGCTGTCTGGTTGAACAGCTGAAGTAACTAGGCCTACCAGAGAGAAAGGCCAGTATATACCAGTATACCCTAGCTAGCTGTCTGGTTGAACAGCTGAAGTAACTAGACCTACCAGAGAGAAAGGCCAGTATATACCAGTATACCCTAGCTAGCTAGCTGACTGGTTGAACAGCTGAAGTAACTAGGCCTACCAGAGAGAAAGGCCAGTATATACCAGTATACCCTAGCTAGCTAGCTGACTGGTTGAACAGCTGAAGTAACTAGGTCTACCAGAGAGAAAGGCCAGTATATACCAGTATACCCTAGCTAGCTGACTGGTTGAACAGCTGAAGTAACTAGACCTACCAGAGAGAAAGGCCAGTATATACCGGTATACCCTAGCTAGCTGACTGGTTGAACAGCTGAAGTAACTAGGCCTACCAGAGAGAAAGGCCAGGCTGCTGAGTGACTCATGTCTGTCTGTTTTCCTGCCTCCCTCAGGTTACCATGACAACCACATAGTGATCCGTTGGTTCTGGGCGGCGGTGGAGAGGTTCAACAACGAGCAGAGACTCAGGCTGCTACAGGTGGGGGTGCACACACACACACACACACACACACACACACACACACACACACACACACACACACACACACACACACACACACACACACACACAAACACACATACAAACAAAGACACAAACACATACACACACACACATACAAACACACACACACATGCACACAAACACACAAACACACACACAAACACACACACACACACAAACACACACACACAGTGAGTAACAGCGACCTTCTTCTTTCTGTTCTGTTAGTTTGTGACGGGTACCTCCAGTATTCCCTACGAGGGTTTCGCCTCTCTCCGAGGCAGCAACGGACCCCGCAGGTTCTGTGTGGAGAAATGGGGCAAAGTTACCTCTCTACCCAGGTAAACTACTGTGCTGACTTCACTTGTAAGGCCAAGGGAACTGACTTCACTTGTAAGGCCAAGGGAACTAACTACACTTGTAAGGCCAAGGGAACTAACTTCACTTGTAAGGCCAAGGGAACTGACTTCACTTGTAAGGCCAAGGGAACTGACTTCACTTGTAAGGCCAAGGGAACTGACTTCACTTGTAAGGCCAAGGGAACTAACTACACTTGTAAGGCCAAGGGAACTGACTTCACTTGTAAGGCCAAGGGAACTGACTTCACTTGTAAGGCCAAGGGAACTAACTTCACTTGTAAGGCCAAGGGAACTGACTTCACTTGTAAGGCCAAGGGAACTAACTTCACTTGTAAGGCCAAGGGAACTGACTTCACTTGTAAGGCCAAGGGAACTAACTTCACTTGTAAGGCCAAGGGAACTAACTACACTTGTAAGGCCAAGGGAACTAACTACACTTGTTAGGCCAAGGGAACTAACTACACTTGTAAGGCCAAGGGAACTAACTACACTTGTAAGGCCAAGGGAACTCATGTAGTGTATTATCAATTTGAGTATAATGTATGAAAAGGTATTATACAGACCGAAGCATATTGTTGTTGTTGTTTTCACTGTGTTTGCGGTTGTCTCCTCCCCAGGGCTCACACCTGTTTCAACCGGCTGGACCTCCCTCCATATCCATCCTTCTCCATGCTGCACGAGAAGATGCTCACTGCCGTGGAAGAGACCAGCACCTTCGGCCTGGAGTGATGACCCCTATCACCTTTATCCTTTAACCCCCACTCCTGCAACGACCTTTGACCCTGACCTCTGAACTGTAGTATCACAGAGGTAGAGGAACCCAAGGGGTTCAAGGGGATGACTGTCTAGTCTGTCTGGCACCCTGTTGTATCTTTATACACACTCACCTTCCTGAAGTGAGCTGAACAGAGGAGAATAGACAGATGTGTATCAGAGGGCATGACCCCTGCACAACGCCAGGGTTTCCCTGTGACGGTTAAGGTCACTTAGACACACTGCCAACACAAACCAAAGGAGAGCACCCTATCACTCACACCCTTGTTACTCCAATAAACCAATGGGAGAGATGAACTCGTAAGCCTCCAACCAATCGCACAATCAAGGAACAAAAACCAAGACCCGGAGTGAGACTCCAACTGGCTCATCACGTTTTATTATTTAAAATACGGATTTCCAGTGGAGTCACGTAAGGAAGGTGGTGGTCGAGCTTTTCCTGGAGAGCAAAACCAAAGCTGCTTTATCTCACTGAGAGGCTGAGGCCGACATCACATGACATCTCTCCTCTGATAGGCTGAGGCCGACATCACATGACATCTCTCCTCTGAGAGGCTGAGGCCGACATCACAGGACATCTCTCCTCTGAGAGGCTGAGGCCGACATCACAGGACATCTCTCCTCTGAGAGGCTGAGGCCGACATCACAGGACATCTCTCCTCTGAGAGGCTGAGGCCGACATCACAGGACATCTCTCCTCTGAGAGGCTGAGGCCGACATCACAGGACATCTCTCCTCTGAGAGGCTGAGGCCGACATCACAGGACATCTCTCCTCTGAGAGGCTGAGGCCGACATCACAGGACATCTCTCCTCTGAGAGGCTGAGGCCGACATCACAGGACATCTCTCCTCTGAGATGCTGAGGCCGACATCACAGGACATCTCTCCTCTGAGAGGCTGAGTCCGACATCACAAGACATCTCTCCTCTGAGAGGCTGAGGCCGACATCACAGGACATCTCTCCTCTGAGAGGCTGAGGCCGACATCACAAGACATCTCTCCTCTGAGAGGCTGAGGCCGACATCACAGGACATCTCTCCTCTGAGAGGCTGAGGCCGACATCACAGGACATCTCTCCTCTGAGAGGCTGAGGCCGACATCACAGGACATCTCTCCTCTGAGATGCTGAGGCCGACATCACAGGACATCTCTCCTCTGAGAGGCTGAGGCCGACATCACAGGACATCTCTCCTCTGAGAGGCTGAGTCCGACATCACAAGACAGTGTTGCTCCTGGAGAAGGGGATGAGAGGAGAGAGGAAGAGATGAAGGAAGACAATACAGGTGCTCTTCAGCTACTGTGGCCACGCCTCCTGTCCTGTCAGGGAAAGAGAACCAACCAATCAAGGTCCAGGCAGCTTTGTGACCTGAGCTTGTTGAACACTCTGACAGGTGTGTTCTAGAACAGAACACTGATGATGCGGTGGTGTTTGTGTGGTGAAGCTGAACTTGAATCTCTCTACAGGCTTTTCATCTATCTGCAAAATGTATTTTGTAACGGCCACAAACAATGTTTTTGAATGTACTGACTGATATCACGATGATGCGCTTGAATGTGTCGTTTTTGTACGTCGCTCAATGACTCTTCAAATCTAAATGGCTGCCTCATTCTTACCAAACTTCAGGGCAAGCTATTAGCACGAATAACCAAACTCAGCTACGGTTTGTTTTCGATAAAGACATTACATTGAGTTGGCTTTCCCATAATGTTAGACACAAGCTCTCACACACTCTTTCAGTGTTTTAGCTGTGTTCATTGTTTGCAAGTATGTTGATTGTCATCGTCGCTTTATCATTGAACTACACTGCCAGAGTAGAGGGTGATCTGAACTTTTAAAATCCGTCATGTTTGGTTGTTGCTCTTGTTTTTAACTTGCTTCTACTTGTTCTCCTTCTGTACATTATCCTGATTGCCACCTAATTGAATACGTTGGTTTAATATGTTCCTATTTCAATAGGGTTTGGGACCCCGATATAACATCGTATAATGACAGATGTTTGTATGACCATGATAATGAAAGTAAAACATGGTGATTAACAACCTGCATGTCGACACACACACACACACACACACACATACACACACACACACACACACACACACACAGGCTTACATCATGCAATTATAATGTGATCTGTGTGTGGGTGATGGTAAGGTCAAGGGACATTTATAGCTTTATAGAGACTCGTGACAGAGAACATGTTAAAGTCATATATAAGTACAGGTGCCCATGGTGTGCTATTACACTGACTGTTTTGATGGGTGAAATGTTGGTTTTCAAGTGAGGGGAAAAATATATATTTTATAGACGTATCTACAGTACTAGGAAGTTTTAAGACGAGAAGTAATGAGAATATGAAGGAAGAGTTATAGAAACACATATTTGTCATGTTTTTCACTTCATATTCTGCCTTAGTCAGAAGGCCTTTGTCTGCCTTCTGATAACACCATATTCTACTCTCAGGGTGCGTTCCAGGTCGCGCTTTATTGCAGTCGCGCTGCTGCTGAGCATTTTAGCCGATTACCATATTATATGTATATCATATTAATGTGTTTCCAGAGAGGTAAATACTGTTCCAGACGTTATCAGCTGAGCAGTGTGTCGACTGCAATAACGATGACATGAAACGCGCCCAATGTTTTTGTTTCCGGGCTGTGACCCCACCCAGCCACCATCACATCCCGAGACTGTGGAATGTAGCTAACAGAATGTAAGGCATTGAAATAGAACAACTTCCTGCATTCTCTTCCATCATCCCAGGGCCAGTGACAGACTGAGGGCAGATACATTACATGTTTTACGTTAAAAACATACTAACAGAAAGGGAAGTGCACAGTTGCATTACATGTATTTTATTTGTTATTTTTTTTGACATTTTAGTAATAAATCAGACGCTCTTATCCAGAGCGATTTACAATTAGTGCATTCATCTTAATAAAATGTAGCTAGGTGGGACGGGTTCTAGTGTAGTTTTTGAGCATAGACTGAAAGACTGAAGCCAGGGAGGGGAAGTTTCTCTTGGTGTTTCGTAGGTATGCACCATGGTCTTGTAGTGGATGGGAATACTGTACATGTCCTGGGATGGCTTGTAAGAAGTTCTTATAACTTTTTACGTACTGACAGTACACGTTTCTCTGTCTGCAAATGAATGATTGTGCTGTCCTGTGTAGGCTGTATTTTCACCAGGGGTCTCCAACAGTTCGATTCGCTACAGTAGCTCGCAGTCTACCTATGAGTAGCTCGCAGTCTACCTATGAGTAGCTCACAGTCTACCTATGAGTAGCTCACAGTCTACCTATGAGTAGCTCGCAGTCTACCTATGAGTAGCTCACAGTCTACCTATGAGTAGCTCGCAGTCTACCTATGAGTAGCTCGCAGTCTACCTATGAGTAGCTCGCAGTCTACCTATGAGTAGCTCGCAGTCTACCTATGAGTAGCTCGCAGTCTACCTATGAGTAGCTCGCAGTCTACCTATGAGTAGCTCGCAGTCTACCTATGAGTAGCTCGCAGTCTACCTATGAGTAGCTCGCAGTCTACCTATGAGTAGCTCGCAGTCTACCTATGAGTAGCTCGCAGTCTACCTATAAGTAGCTTGCAGTAGCTCGCAGTCTACCTATGAGTAGCTCGCAGTCTACCTATGAGTAGCTCGCAGTCTACCTATGAGTAGCTCACAGTCTACCTATGAGTAGCTCGCAGTCTACCTATGAGTAGCTCGCCAAACAATTCTGAAAGTACTTGCAATTTTCACTTGTTCCACGACAAACTGTCCAACAAACTGTCATAAACAAATCCCACAAGTGTCAGACACCGCAAGCTCCCAGCTACTATCTAATTAACGCAAAATGGACATTTTCCCACCCCTGGTTAGCCAGGGTGGGAAATGTTAAAAAGCCAAACCTAACAATATCTGGCAATGAATTCCCAGCAACATTGCCCCTGTCTGTCTGAGTGGTGCGCGCGTTTGTCCATCACTCCAGCCAGTTGACGTGATAAACCATCATGTGAGTTGACAGAAATACTTTCCCTGAAACCTTTCCAATTAAATATGTATTGCAAGTAGGCTCACCTGGCAGAAGAATATCATGAGTATCTGTTATTTGAAAACTTTGCCATGAAATGCACAGCAGTATGGAACTATTGCTAGACTGGCACATTCCTCACTCAGATGCGCAATTACAGGAAAATTACACAAAGATATCTACATTTGTTAGTTTTCTTCCAGACCTAAAAAAGAAATTGTCCTCAGAGAGGATTTAACAAGTGACATGGACTCAGAACATCCCATTTCGTTGTTTCCATGAACATTTGTAATTTTGAAAGTGAAAAAAATGATAAAACCAGGAAAAGCAACACTGACAACAAATCTCTGATTATAGAGTTGTTTGTTAATCGTTATTGTACCAGGTATGTTGACAGAAAATATACTGCACTACTTTCTCTTGTGTATCAAGGAACCGGAGAAGAGTTACAGGGGAGAGGAGAAGAATGGGCCTATTTTAAAATCTAGTAAGAAATGAGTAGATCTCATGCCAGAAAAGGTTGGAGACCCTGATCTGCACTGAATGTACCAATGTTTTGGGGCTTTAATTGGGGCTTTTGACTCTATTCATCCAAGTCTCGGTCTCTTAACCTCCATGGTCTTCACATTCACCACCATCACTGAGTAACCGATAGCCCATCACACCAACCCACTACTTCTTTACTCACAGAAACACTTTAACTACAACACAACATGCATATATATATATATAATATCACCAATTGTGACCAATTTGAAAGTTGCATCCATGTTTCAGTTGTTCTCACCTTTTTGTAATGGAATGTTTTGCCTGTTCCTCTGTGGCTGGCTGTCTGCCTGTCTGGTCCTGTGACCGGCAGGACTCTAGGATGAGATACTACTGTCTGCTGGGGGGTTCAAGGCCGTGTCTGTGTCAGAGCTTCACTCTATGCAACGCTTTGTTCTCCATGTCACTCCTTATGATTGTATGAAAAAACCTGATCAAAAGAATTGATTAAATGTGTCTCTGTGTCTTTTGTGTTGGGAGTTGAACATGGATTTCTATTAGTAGTGGTATATTCAGTATTGCGTCTTTTGGCAATTTGTTTAATAAATTAATAAATAAATAAAATTCAAAGGTAAGGTGTAATTTTGCATGACTGATCCCGCCCCTTCAAGCTGTTGCCAAGAGCAACCGAAGCGTCAGGGGACTGTACACAGAAGAGCCATGCTAGCTAACGTCAGCTAGCAAGCTAACAGCTGGAAGTGGCTGTTTTAGTTTACGTTAAGTTCAAGAGATTTCATAATATAATGCAATTTGATTCAAGTCTATAGGTCAGTTTCTCTCCAACTACGGGAAGGAAATGCCACCAAAAAGAGTGAAAAGCGGGACAGTGTCTGCTGCTGGTGCAACGGCAGTTGGAAACAAAGGTTGGGAAACTGGACTCACTAATGCACCATTTGAGGAGGTAGGGAACGTTAACAGCTTGCTATCTTTAGCTAGAACTTTAGTAAAGCTAGATATCTAGCTAGTGAAACGCTATTTAAACACACTAAACTTTAAGTGGCCAGCTACAAAAGCAGGGAGTGACTTCACTTGGCTATGTTGTTGTTCTTCACTGATCAGTGTTGTCTGATGATGATGATGATGATGCTAGGAGACTTGGAAGGCCAGCATTTCTCTGGTGGTGGGAGAGAGGCTGGAGGATGAGGAGCTGACCGGTGCTCTGCTGCTGGCCGTACAGCAGCCCCTACGCAGGCTCTTCAGCGTAGTCACCTGGGACACCACCCTAGAAAAGGTCAGTAACACAAAGTCTGATTGTTCACAGTCAAGTGTCTATCAACCAATGAATGAAATGCTTCACAGATCCATGAACTGGGAAACCCAAAAATCAAGAAGACCAAGGATGTACCCATGTTTTATGAGGTATGTAATGCACCCATTTTTCAGTCAAATGTGCTCTATAGGCTATTCATTTTAAAAGACACATTTACGAAGCAGCAAAGAAAGAGTCTTGCACAATAAATTAGAACTATTACTCAGTCTCTGTCTATTCTACATCAAGTATGTTGTTTGTCTATGAAGGTGATGGAGGCAGCCAAGGTCCTGCTGGATGCAGGAGAGGAGCTGCCCTGTGACCTGCTGGGTAAACTGCTCAAGTTCCAGCTCCTGGGAGTCAAGGCCAACGACCAGCAGAAGAGAGCCACAGAGATGAGGGTAGGAAGGAACTCCTGACAGCCATTAACAATCATCAGTTATCTTATCGCCCTGGCAACAGTCAGCTTTCCTAGAGAATCTTTTGAAGTGTTATTGTCAGATAGAGTCAGAGTTATAGTAGTATTGTAACATGGGTGATAAGAAACCTTGTCTGAGACATGAAGACTAGCCTGCGCTACCTGTTCATGCCTAGGCTTCAGCTCAGCAGGCTAACGCAGTCTTCCTTCACAGAGGAGACCCGGATTTGAACCGCAGTATGCAGTATTAGCACCACTTTAGTTTAATCCACTCTCTCCCAGGCTGCTGAGGAGAAGGGTAAGGGCAAGGCTGGCAATGCCTCCCCAACCAAAGACAAAGGTGGTGCCAAGCCTGCCGCCAAAGGTGACAAGGGGAAGAAAGGGGCAGAGCCCAGCGCCCCAACCAAGGACACCAAGCTGAAAAAGAGGGGCGAGGAGGATGAGACCAACAAGTACATAGGTGAGAAGTCTACTCTGTCTCAATCATCACACATACAGTATAGTAGTACTGTTAGGTTGTTAGTATGAGGTTGGTTGTCACTTTGTGTTGGGGTGACTGGGTGGTTGTCTCTCTCTCTCTCTCTCTCTCTCTCTCTCTCTCTCTCTCTCTCTCTCTCTCTCTCTCTCTCATGCTTTCATGTGTGTGTGTCTAGATGATGAGCCAGACGATGGTCCTCAGCACTACATCCTGGTGGTGGGCTTCCAGCAGGCTCAGCTGGTCTCTGTGCTGGACTCCCTGGGGGTCCATGTGTCCAACGTTATCAAGCTGACCTCACAGAGACCAGACCGGCCAGAGGGATCACTGGAAGGGAGTGATGACAAACCCCTGGATGTGGGTAAGACATAGATTGGCATCAATGTGTGGGTTTGGATTGATTTAGCCTGGGATCTTGAATGTTTTGTTCCACTGGTTTCATTGTACAGTCAGGGTAAACTGAATCAAGCACAGCAGAGGTATTTCTGACAGTATTGCATATTGTCAGTACAGTATTGATCTATCAATCAATCTAATTTTAATGTGATTTGTGTTGCTAAATGCTGCTATTGTGTTCCGGTAGACGCGGAGACTAACATTAGGAGAAGACAACGGGAGCAGTTCTGGGGTCAGTTGGAAGGGGTGCTAAACAGTGGCTCAGCATTCTCCAAGCTGTTTGATGTGGCCCGCCTCAGTCACACCACTAAAGAGATCCTGCCACCACAAGACAAGGATAGCCCAGAGGCTATGGTGATTTCCTCTTCTTCTTCTGAGTCTTCTGCAACTTCAGCTGCTGCTGCTTCTTCTGCTTCTTCTTCTTCTGCTGCTGCTTCTTCTGATTCTTCTTCTTCTGCTGCTGCTCCTTATTCTTCTTCTTCTTCTGCTGCTTCTTCTTCTGATTCTTCTTCTGCTGCTTCTTCTTCTGCTTCTTCTGCTACTGCTGCTGCTTCTTCTGATTATTTTTCTTCTTCTTCTGCTGCTGCTTCTTCTGCTCTGCTTCTTCTTCTTCTGCTGCTGCTTCTTCTGCTTCTTCTTCTTCTTCTTCTTCTGTTCCTTCTCTTCCTTCTTCTTCTCCTTCTTCTGACGAGAAGGCCGAGAGTCTGACACCTAAGCAATAAACATTGACAAGAGCAGTGTGCGGGTCTTTCTTTAATTATGATTATTTTATATAATGTACTTAAAATGCCATGTTAATATGTTGTGTTGTAGCTTGGGTTTGGGACACGTCTGTTTGAAGACGTGGCGTGTCTGATCTATGACTGTCTGGACTGGAGGAGACAGCATCAACACTACCTGAACAACATGAGACTGGTCCAGGTGCCATCTGTCCCCAGGGCTGTGGCACTCACCACCCAGGACAGCCCTGCAGAGGTACTGTACCAGAAACACACATGCATGCACACACAGGATGAACTGACTGGTGGATGGAGCAGGAAACCATACTGAATATACACAATACTGTCTTTTATTTCATGTAGGCCTGTTTTCTATTTCTACATGTAGCAGAAATGTTGAAGAATATTTTCTGTCATATCTCAGACGGTTCAGACCACAACGCCTCAGACACCTGGGACCAAGAAGAGACAAGCCCAAGAGGAAACCACTCCAGGTATTCTACAGCTTCACAAACACACTGGAGGACAGTTGATGTTATAATGGATAGTTCAAGTAAATGATTACAGTTAACTGATAGCTGAAGGAAAGTGAATTGACCCTAACCCAGGGAGCTGATGTCTGTTGTTGTCCCAGCAGACCCTGAACCGGCTGCTCTGAGTACTGATGTGGACATGCGTTACTATAACGACCTGCTGGACCAGATTCCTCCTGAAGCCTCCTCTGTTCCCCTCATACTACACTGCATGCTGGAGCAGGTTCTGTTCTGTTCCCTTCATACTACATTGGAGCAGGTTCTGTTCTGTTCCCTTCATACTACACTGGAGCAGGTTCTGTTCTGTTCTTTTCATACTACACTGGAGCAGGTTCTGTTCCCTTCATACTACATTGGAGCAGGTTCTGTTCTGTTCTGTTCATACTACACTGGAGCAGGTTCTGTTCTCTTCATACTACACTGGAGCAGGTTCTGTTCCCTTCATACTACACTGGAGCAGGTTCTGTTCCCTTCATACTACACTGGAGCAGGTTCTGTTCTCTTCATACTACACTGGAGCAGGTTCTGTTCTCTTCATACTACACTGGAGCAGGTTCTGTTCCCTTCATACTACACTGGAGCAGGTTCTGTTCCCTTCATACTACACTGGAGCAGGTTCTGTTCTCTTCATACTACACTGGAGCAGGGTATGTTCCCTTCATACTACACTGGAGCAGGTTCTGTTCCCTTCATACTACACTGGAGCAGGTTCTGTTCTCTTCATACTACACTGGAGCAGGTTCTGTTCTCTTCATACTACACTGGAGCAGGTTCTGTTCTCTTCATACTACACTGGAGCAGGTTCTGTTCCCTTCATACTACACTGGAGCAGGTTCTGTTCCCTTCATACTACACTGGAGCAGGTTCTGTTCTGTTCCCTTCATACTACACTGGAGCAGGGTATGTTCCCTTCATACTACACTGGAGCAGGTTCTGTTCCCTTCATACTACACTGGAGCAGGTTCTGTTCCCTTCATACTACACTGGAGCAGGTTCTGTTCCCTTCATACTACACTGGAGCAGGTTCTGTTCTCTTCATACTACACTGGAGCAGGTTCTGTTCTCTTCATACTACACTGGAGCAGGTTCTGTTCTCTTCATACTACACTGGAGCAGGTTCTGTTCTCTTCATACTACACTGGAGCAGGTTCTGTTCTCTTCATACTACACTGGAGCAGGTTCTGTTCTCTTCATACTACACTGGAGCAGGTTCTGT
>NW_026290992.1:197500-212725 GCF_023373465.1 Oncorhynchus keta
CACTACTGCACTGACGGTGAGGAGAGAACACACACTACTGCACTGACGGTGAGGAGAGACACACACACACTACTGCACTGACAGTGAGGAGAGAACACACACACACACACACACTACTGCACTGACGGTGAGGAGAGAACACACACACACACACACTACTGCACTGACGGTGAGGAGAGAACACACACACACACACTACTGCACTGACAGTGAGGAGAGAACACACACACTACTGCACTGACGGTGAGGAGAGAACACACACTACTGCACTGACGGTGAGGAGAGAACACACACTACTGCACTGACAGTGAGGAGAGAACACACACACACACACTACTGCACTGACGGTGAGGAGAGAACACACACTACTGCACTGACAGTGAGGAGAGAACACACACACACACACTACTGCACTGACGGTGAGGAGAGAACACACACTACTGCACTGACAGTGAGGAGAGAACACACACACACTACTGCACTGACGGTGAGGAGAGAACACACACTACTGCACTGACACACACTACTGCACTGACGGTGAGGAGAGACACACACACTACTGCACTGACAGTGAGGAGAGAACACACACTACTGCACTGACGGTGAGGAGAGAACACACACTACTGCACTGACGGTGAGGAGAGAACACACACTACTGCACTGACGGTGAGGAGAGAACACACACACACACACTACTGCACTGACGGTGAGGAGAGAACACACACTACTGCACCGACGGTGAGGAGAGAACACACACTACTGCACTGACGGTGAGGAGAGAACACACACACACACACTACTGCACTGACGGTGAGGAGAGAACACACACTACTGCACTGACGGTGAGGAGAGAACACACACTACTGCACTGACGGTGAGGAGAGAACACACACTACTGCACTGACGGTGAGGAGAGAACACACACTACTGCACTGACGGTGAGGAGAGAACACAGACACACACACACTACTGCACTGACGGTGAGGAGAGAACACACACTACTGCACCGACAGTGAGGAGAGAACACACACACACACACACTACTGCACTGACGGTGAGGAGAGAACACACACACACACACTACTGCACCGACAGTGAGGAGAGAACACACACTACTGCACTGACGGTGAGGAGAGAACACACACTACTGCACTGACGGTGAGGAGAGAACACACACTACTGCACCGACGGTGAGGAGAGAACACACACTACTGCACCGACGGTGAGGAGAGAACACACACACACACACACATGCACAGACACGCACTCTCAGTCACAGCTCTCTGCGTTTTTTATAGCCTATGGAATTTTATGCAGACCAATTTAGCGTGATAGCCAGATTGCATTGTGGCTCAGGTGCTCTGAGTAGTGTTATTATTGCAGCCCAACCTGTATTTAGTCTTGGTAATTACAAAGCACAGTCCCACTAAAGACCAACAGATGGTGTGATGCTGTTAAATTATCACCCTGGCTGGTAAGGTTCTGGGCTGGGGTGAGACACCCACTGGGCACAGACGTCAATTCAACGTCTATTCCACGATGTGTAAACAACATTGATTCAACCAGTGTGTGCCCAGTGGGTCGCTGCTGCTACTGACTGGTGGGATGAATACATTCTCCATGATGTTAGAGAGAGGAGACGGAGAGTTAACCTGGATAAATAGTCTGAGAGAGTCTGAGCTGTGGGCTACTTTATGAGGAAGGAGAGGTTCCATCCTGTACTATTCACTACCAATGTGGTGCTCTGTTAGATCAGCAGAGTGAAATGCTGAATTCCAGATAGACCCCTACCTCCTACTCTCTAGGCATTCCTGAAGATCTGAAGAATCTGATAGGGTTAAAAAAATAAGTATGGTAATTACTTCCCCTTCCCCTAGACTGAATCAAGTTTTCAACATATACCATATACCATATACCATATAGCTGTATACAGTTGAAGTCGGAAGTTTACATACACTTAGGTTGGAGTTATTAAAACTCGTTTTTCAACCACTCCACAAATTTCTTGTTAACAAATTATAGTTTTGGCAAGTCAGTTAGGACATCTACTTGGTGCATGACACAAGTAATTTTCTCAACAATTGTTTAGACACAGATTATTTCACTTATAATTCACTGTATCACAATTCCAGTGGGTCAGAAGTTTACATACACTAAGTTGACTGCCTTTAAACAGCTTGGAACATTCCAGAAAATGATGTCATGGCTTTAGAAGCTTGTGATAGCCTAATTGACATCATTTGAGTCAATTGCAGGTGTACATGTGGATGTATTTCAAGGTCTACCTTCAAATTTAGTGCTTCTTTGCTTGACATTATGGGAAAATCAAAAGAAATCAGCCAAGACCTCAGAAAAAAACATTGTAGAGTCTGGTTCATCCTTGGGAGCAATTTCCAAACGCGTAAAGGTACCACGTTCATCTGTACAAACAACAGTACGCAAGTATAAACACCATACAGGCAGACCACGCAGCCGTCACACCGCTCAGGAAGGAGACGTGTTCTGTCTCCTGGAGATGAACATACTTTGGTGCGAAAAGTGCAAATCAATCCTCAACAACAGCAAATGACCTTGTGAAGATGCTGGAGGAAACAGGTACAAAAGTATCTATATCCACAGTAAAACGAGTCCTATATCGACATAACCTGAAAGGCCGCTCAGCAAGGAAGAAGCCACTGCTCCAAAACCACCATAAAAAAGCCAGACTACGATTTGCAACTGCACATGGGGACAAAGATCATACTTTTTGGAGATATGTCCTCTGGTCTGATGAAACAACAATAGAACTGTTTGGCCATAATGACCATCGTTATGTTTGGAGGAAAAGGGGGAGGCTTGCAAGCCGAAGAACACCATCCCAAACGTGAAGCTAATTAATTACTTAAAAATCATGCAATGTGATTTTCTGGATTTTGTTTTAGATTCCGTCTCTCACAGTTGAAGTGTACCTATGATAAAAATCACAGACCTCTACATGCTTTGTAAGTAGGAAGACCTGCAAAATCAGCAGTGTATCAAATACTTGTTCTCCCCACTGTAGCTCTATACCTATCCATATAGCTCTATACCATATAGCTCTATCCATATAGCTTTATACCATATAGCTCTATACCTATCCATATAGCTCTATACCATATAGCTCTATACCATATCACTCTTCACCATATAGCTCTATACCTATCCATATAGCTCTATACCAAATAGCTCTATACCATATAGCTCTATACCTATCCATATAGCTCTATACCAAATAGCTCTATACCTATCCATATAGCTCTATACCACATAGCTCTATACCATATCGCTCTATACCATATAGCTCTATACCATATAGCTCTATAGCATATTGCTCTAAACCATATAGCTCTATACCTATCCATATAGCTCTATACCTATCCATATAGCTCTATACCACATAGCTCTACACCATATCGCTCTATACCATATAGCTCTATACCATATAGCTCTATAGCATATTGCTCTATACCATATAGCTCTATACCTATCCATATAGCTCTATACCCATATAGCTCTATACCTATCAGAATGCATCAGATCTATTAAAGTGACTAAAGTGATGAGGGACTAGGGATTAGGGATGAGGGTGTAGTGATGAGGGACTAGGGATGAGGAAGGAGGGACTAGGGATGAGGGAGGCGGGACTCGGAAGGAGGGATGAGGGAGGATGGGGATGGACTAGGGATGAGGGAGGAGGGACTAGGGATGAGGGAGGAGGGATGAGGGAGGATGGAATAGGGAGGAGGGAGGATGGACTAGGGGTTGATTTGCGATTCAGCATAAGTGTATGGTGTTCTGCAGTGGAGGCTTCTGAGGGGAGGACGACTCATAATAATGGCTAGAACGAAGCAAATGGAATTCCACCTATTATAATGGCTCCAGCCATTACCACGAGCCCGTCCTCCCCAATGAAATTGCCACCAACCTCCTGTGTTGTTCTGATGGGTGTCTTTACAGAGTCTCTGAGCTGGCCGGAGGTGGAGAGAGTGGTCAGACAGTTTGTGTTTGAGAGCATGCCCCTGACCCAGCTGGAGGAGGGAGGCCTACTGACCTCTGCTAGTTCCCCTCAACCTACCTGCCTGCCCTGGGACGACCCGGTCTGCTTCGCCAAGAACTACCTCAGACACATCAACAAGACACAAGGTACAGACGTTCTATGAACTCTGACACTAGGGATGTTAACCCGTTAATCGGTTTGCCACCGAAAATACATAGACCGTCATGCTTATCGGTCAATAGGTTAATTTGCATAATTTAGTGGAATTTAATTGCCTCTTGTGTATTTTCATTAGTTGTCATGCATCTTATTTATCACAGGTGCACAGCATACAGAGACTAGTTAGAGGAGAAGAATATCCTACCACCTGTCAGACAGCAGCAGAGTAGCTCCTCAAAAAGCCTGTAGGTTACTGAAGTGAAACCTGCTGTTGGAAGCCCACTCATTATGCAACAAATAACCGTTTTAAATGCAACCGTGTGTTAAAATCTTAAAATGTACTGTGACACATATTGGTCTGAATCCAGACTAGTCTACTACCAGATGTGTTGGTCTGAATCCAGACTAGTCTACTACCAGATCTGTTGGTCTGAATCCAGACTAGTCTACTACCAGATCTGTTGGTCTGAATCCAGACTAGTCTACTACCAGATCTGTTGGTCTGAATCCAGACTAGTCTACTACCAGATGTGTTGGTCTGAATCCAGACTAGTCTACTACCAGGTCTGTTGGTCTGAATCTAGACTAGTCTACTACCAGGTCTGTTGGTCTGAATCTAGACTAGTCTACTACCAGATGTGTTGGTCTGAATCCAGACTAGTCTACTACCAGATCTGTTGGTCTGAATCCAGACTAGTCTACTACCAGGTCTGTTGGTCTGAATCCAGACTAGTCTACTACCAGATGTGTTGGTCTGAATCCAGACTAGTCTACTACCAGATGTGTTGGTCTGTATCCAGACTAGTCTACTACCAGATGTGTTGGTCTGAATCCAGACTAGTCTACTACCAGATCTGTTGGTCTGAATCCAGACTAGTCTACTACCAGATGTGTTGGTCTGAATCCAGACTAGTCTACTACCAGATGTGTTGTCTGAATCCAGACTAGTCTACTACCAGGTCTGTTGTCTGAATCCAGACTAGTCTACTACCAGATCTGTTTGTCTGAATCCAAACTAGTCTACTACCAGATGTGTTGGTCTGAATCCAGACTAGTCTACTACCAGATCTGTTGGTCTGAATCCAGACTAGTCTACTACCAGATGTGTTGGTCTGAATCCAGACTAGTCTACTACCAGATGTGTTGGTCTGAATCCAGACTAGTCTACTACCAGATGTGTTGGTCTGAATCCAGACTAGTCTACTACCAGGTGTGTTGGTCTGAATCCAGACTAGTCTACTACCAGATGTGTTGGTCTGAATCCAGACTAGTCTACTACCAGATCTGTTGGTCTGAATCCAGACTAGTCTACTACCAGGTCTGTTGGTCTGAATCTAGACTAGTCTACTACCAGATGTGTTGGTCTGAATCCAGACTAGTCTACTACCAGATGTGTTGGTCTGTATCCAGACTAGTCTACTACCAGATGTGTTGGTCTGAATCCAGACTAGTCTACTACCAGATCTGTTGGTCTGAATCCAGACTAGTCTACTACCAGATGTGTTGGTCTGTATCCAGACTAGTCTACTACCACATGTGTTGGTCTCTACTACCAGATGTGTTGGTCTGAATCCAGACTAGTCTACTACCAGGTCTGTTGGTCTGAATCTAGACTAGTCTACTACCAGGTCTGTGGGTCTGAATCCAGACTAGTCTACTACCAGATCTGTTGGTCTGAATCCGGACTAGTCTACTACCAGATGTGTTGGTCTGAATCCAGACTAGTCTACTACCAGATCTGTTGGTCTGAATCCAGACTAGTCTACTACCAGATCTGTTGGTCTGAATCCAGACTAGTCTACTACCAGATCTGTTGGTCTGAATCCGGACTAGTCTACTACCAGATGTGTTGGTCTGAATCCAGACTAGTCTACTACCAGATCTGTTGGTCTGAATCCAGACTAGTCTACTACCAGATCTGTTGGTCTCTACTACCAGATGTGTTGGTCTGAATCTAGACTAGTCTACTACCAGGTCTGTGGGTCTGAATCTAGACTAGTCTACTACCAGATCTGTTGGTCTGAATCCGGACTAGTCTACTACCAGATGTGTTGGTCTGAATCCAGACTAGTCTACTACCAGATCTGTTGGTCTGAATCCAGACTAGTCTACTACCAGATGTGTTGGTCTGAATCCAGACTAGTCTACTACCAGATGTGTTGGTCTGAATCCAGACTAGTCTACTACCAGGTCTGTTGGTCTGAATCCAGACTAGTCTACTACCAGATCTGTTGGTCTGAATCCAGACTAGTCTACTACCAGATGTGTTGGTCTGAATCCAGACTAGTCTACTACCAGATCTGTTGGTCTGAATGCAGACTAGTCTACTACCAGATGTGTTGGTCTGAATGCAGACTAGTCTACTACCAGATGTGTTGGTCTGAATGCAGACTAGTCTACTACCAGATGTGTTGGTCTGAATCCAGACTAGTCTACTACCAGATGTGTTGGTCTGAATCCAGACTAGTCTACTACCAGATGTGTTGGTCTGAATCCAGACTAGTCTACTACCAGATGTGTTGGTCTGAATCCAGACTAGTCTACTACCAGATGTGTTGGTCTGAATCCAGACTAGTCTACTACCAGATCTGTTGGTCTGAATCCAGACTAGTCTACTACCAGATGTGTTGGTCTGAATCCAGACTAGTCTACTACCAGATGTGTTGGTCTGAATCCAGACTAGTCTACTACCAGATGTGTTGGTCTGAATCCAGACTAGTCTACTACCAGATGTGTTGGTCTGAATCCAGACTAGTCTACTACCAGATGTGTTGGTCTGAATGCAGACTAGTCTACTACCAGATGTGTTGGTCTGAATCCAGACTAGTCTACTACCAGATGTGTTGGTCTGAATCCAGACTAGTCTACTACCAGATGTGTTGGTCTGAATCCAGACTAGTCTATGTTGGTCTGAATCCAGACTAGTCTACTACCAGATGTGTTGGTCTGAATCCAGACTAGTCTACTACCAGATGTGTTTGTCTGAATCCAGACTAGTCTACTACCAGATGTGTTGGTCTGAATCCAGACTAGTCTACTACCAGATGTGTTGGTCTGAATCCAGACTAGTCTACTACCAGATGTGTTGGTCTGAATCCAGACTAGTCTACTACCAGATGTGTTGGTCTGAATCCAGACTAGTCTACTACCAGATGTGTTGGTCTGAATCCAGACTAGTCTACTACCAGATGTGTTGGTCTGAATCCAGACTAGTCTACTACCAGATGTGTTGGTCTGAATCCAGACTAGTCTACTACCAGATGTGTTGGTCTGAATCCAGACTAGTCTACTACCAGATGTGTTGGTCTGAATCCAGACTAGTCTACTACCAGATGTGTTGGTCTGAATCCAGACTAGTCTACTACCAGATGTGTTGGTCTGAATCCAGACTAGTCTACTACCAGATGTGTTGGTCTGAATCCAGACTAGTCTACTACCAGATGTGTTGGTCTGAATCCAGACTAGTCTACTACCAGATGTGTTTGTCTGAATCCAGACTAGTCTACTACCAGATGTGTTGGTCTGAATCCAGACTAGTCTACTACCAGATGTGTTGGTCTGAATCCAGACTAGTCTACTACCAGATGTGTTGGTCTGAATCCAGACTAGTCTACTACCAGATGTGTTGGTCTGAATCCAGACTAGTCTACTACCAGATGTGTTTGTCTGAATCCAGACTAGTCTACTACCAGATGTGTTGGTCTGAATCCAGACTAGTCTACTACCAGATGTGTTTGTCTGAATCCAGACTAGTCTACTACCAGATGTGTTTGTCTGAATCCAGACTAGTCTACTACCAGATGTGTTTGTCTGAATCCAGACTAGTCTACTACCAGATGTGTTTGTCTGAATCCAGACTAGTCTACTACCAGATGTGTTTGTCTGAATCCAGACAGACTACCAGATGTGTTAGTCTGCAGACTAGTCTACCAGATGTGTTGGTCTGAATCCAGACTAGTCTACTACCAGATGTGTTGGTCTGAATCCAGACTAGTCTACTACCAGATGTGTTGGTCTGAATCCAGACTAGTCTACTACCAGATGTGTTGGTCTGAATCCAGACTAGTCTACTACCAGATGTGTTTGTCTGAATCCAGACTAGTCTACTACCAGATGTGTTTGTCTGAATCCAGACTAGTCTACTACCAGATGTGTTTGTCTGAATCCAGACTAGTCTACTACCAGATGTGTTTGTCTGAATCCAGACTAGTCTACTACCAGATGTGTTTGTCTGAATGCAGACTAGTCTACTACCAGATGTGTTGGTCTGAATCTAGACTAGTCTACTACCAGATGTGTTGGTCTGAATCCAGACTAGTCTACTACCAGATGTGTTGGTCTGAATCCAGACTAGTCTACTACCAGATGTGTTGGTCTGAATCCAGACTAGTCTACTACCAGATGTGTTGGTCTGAATCCAGACTAGTCTACTACCAGATGTGTTGGTCTGAATCCAGACTAGTCTACTACCAGATGTGTTGGTCTGAATCCAGACTAGTCTACTACCAGATGTGTTGGTCTGATAGCAATAGAGTTGTCTAAACAGCACCAACAGGCTGTTGTTGATGATCTGTTGGTCCTTCTTAGCTCAGTTGGTGCATCTACTACCAGATGTGTTGGGGAGTGGGTTCTATTATCTGTAGAATGTATGCACACATGACTGTAAGTGTGGATAAAAGCGTCTGCTAAATGGCATATATTATATTATTATTATTTGTATCTTTGACATAACAGCTAATAAAACAGGTTTCCTCTACAGGTGAAGTGTTCCACCACCAGGATGAATCAGAGGAGAGTTTGTCTGATGTCCTAGATGTTACTGAGATGCAGAGAAGCCGGATGCGATCGCTCAGTGACTGGCACTATACTGAGCACCACAACGCCAATGTCTTTCCCCAGGTCAACATCAATCAATACTCACATTTACTGTAGCTGTTTGCCTTCTGATTTCTGGCTCCTTTTTGTGACCATTTGTGATCCTCAGGGAACACAGAGAGGAGAACAACCACAGCATGTTCTAGTGACCCCTTGTTGTCTTGCTGTAGATTCTCCACTCTGCCTCTCAGTCCTACCGCTGCATGGACACCTTCTGTGGTAGTCTGGACAACACCCTGTTCATCGTCTGTCACAATCCCATGAGCCCTCAACGCCAGTGCAAGGAATTATGGGACATGGCTCTCCACACCAACGTTGGGTTCAGGTACAGTTTTTTAAAAATCAAGCAACTTTCACATTTGCTATAAATCAGTTGTTTAACAGTTGGATATATATTTTCTTCAAACCCATTTTGTTGATTTTTTTTTTGTGTTACAAAACGATAAAATCACAGAGTACATTAGACTCTGGGTCCTGTTTAGGATTGTATTTATTAAAACCTGACTGCTTTCCACCGTTCCCTCTCTGTCGTCAGGAAGTACCTTGAGCACGTGGCCAACTCTATATCTGACTGGACCGAGGAGGAGGAGGTGAAGTGGCGAGCTCTGCAGGCCAAGAGAGAGGCAGAGAAACTGAGAGGGCCCACCCCGCCTGACTCCTCAGAGAAAGGCAGGACAGAGTCGGCTAAGGGCACCAAGAAGGGCACTGTCTCAACAAAACACACTGCAAGTAAGGAAGCCAAAATATCAGTCAAAACAGGCTGAAATCCATTGGTATAACATACATACTCATTAACTTGATACATAAATTACGATAGATGAAAAACAGCACTAAGAGTAGTACTAGTAGTTACAGTGCTACAGTCCCCCTGTGATGTAAACGTTGTGTCCCTGTGTACCTGAAGCCTCCCCAGCCAAGTCTCCTGTCCCAGAGGAAGGTCCTCCAGACCAGTACATCAGAGAAGACTCGCTCAAAGTAACGGACTCTGTCTTGCTGTCTTCCACCCTGTTTTATAATGATTGATGTATTCAGTACCTTTAATACATTCTGATGATTCTAACGGTGCTGCTGATGTTCTATACCAACTCATCTCTGTCCAGGCGTGGAAGATAGAGCAGGACAGACAGAAGGAGGAGGAACAGATGAAGAAAGCTAAGAAAGATAAAGGAGGGAAGGGGGCGGAGCGCGCCAACTCGTCCAAGGAGAACAAGAAAACAATCCCCTCGACCACGAAGAAGAGCAGGGAGGACGTGACCCCTGACCTGGCTGTGGGGACCCCTGGAGAACAGGGAGCGAAGCTGCAGTCGCCCACCGACGTCTTCACTGTGAGTCTATAAACCCCCTTTAAAGGCACAATATGACATTCCAGCTTCGTACTGGTTTTCTGGTTGAGGAGATATGGTGATATAGTCCCAGCAGATACTAGATAGATCATGTTTTACTGTCCTGTTATGGCAAGGTGCCTTTCACCCAAAAAGTATCTGCTGCAACAATATCAACAGAATGCGGACCTTTTTTAAAATGTTAAATACTGTGTGTGTGTGTGTGTGTGTGTGTGTGTGTGTGTGTGTGTGTGTGTGTGTGTGTGAAGGGATTCACTGGTTACAGCATGGAGGGGCAGCTGATCCAGGTCTCAGGCCAGGTCCACTCCCTATACCCCTCTGACGGAGGCCACATCCAGGTGGAGACCATCCACTTTGTCCAGGGTGAACACACACCACTATTATCATACACACTTTCGCTCTCTTTTATTCACACGTTGATTCTCTAAGGCTGCGTTTACACAGGCAGCCCAATTCTGATTTTTTTCCCTCCCATTAATTGGTCTTTTGACCAATCAGATGAGCTGTGAAAAGATCTGATGTGATTGGTCAAAAGAACAATTAGTGTAAAAAAACAAAATCCAAATTGGGCTGCCTGTGTAAACATAGCCATAGCCGATGTTCTGTTTCCAGGGTCGACGCTCATCAACGTGTGTGTGATGAAGGACAAGCATCATTTGTACAGCCACATCACCCAGCCAAAGAGACACCAGGAGGAGAGCCCAAAGGACGCGGTCACCATGGAGACACAGAGTCCCACCAATAAGAGTGTTTGGCTGGGCTCCTTCTCAGCTGTCCTGGACAGCGGCATCCACCTCTCCTACAGTCACTACGGCCCCACAGGGGAGCAGGGTAAACACCTTACACTGATGCTGTCTGTTTCTCTGTCATTAAACCACTTGGTGTACTGTTCCTGTTATGGGGACGTAGTCTGGTCCCTATGTTGTGTGTGGTGATGTCTAGCTTTAAGGTGACTACGGTAACAGTCTGGTTGTTGACGTGTTTGTAGGTGAGATGGAGGCTGGTCAGGACTCTGATCTAGACATGCCCACAGACTCCAGTCTCTCCCCCGTCCCCTCGACCTTCCTCTCCTCCTCATTGTCCCGGGAGAAACTCAACTCCTCCCACAGCGCCAGGGGGGTGCAGCCGTCCAAGGAGACCAACAAGTCTTCAACACACAGAGAGGAAGAGGAGCAGGTGGATCCATACTATCGACCGTCACCAACAGATGCATTTAGTTTCCATAGCGTCTGTTCAGTTGTAGTGTTGTTGATAACGTTGTAATACTGATATCAGTGGTATAACGTTATGCTCTCGTCATATGTTCTTCCTGTTGACGTACCTGCTGTGTGTTATTCCCGTCATGTGTCTGGCTGTGTTGTCCCCTGCCAGACCAGAGAGTGTGTGGGTCAGGCTGCGTTATCTGGCAGCACTCCGTTCCAGAGACTAAACCTCTCCACCCCCAGTGGTCTGCTGCTGCAGTTCCTCAGGGAGGATACAGACGGTCAGTGTGTGTCCAGACAGTGTGTGTGTGTGTCCAGACAGTGTGTGTGTGTGTCCAGACAGTGTGTGTGTGTCCAGACAGTGTGTGTGTGTGTGTGTGTGTGTGTGTCCAGACAGTGTGTGTGTGTGTCCAGACAGTGTGTGTGTGTGTGTCCGGCCAGTGTGTGTGTGTGTGTCCGGACAGTGTGTGTGTGTATCCAGACAGTGTGTGTGTATGTCCAGACAGTGTGTGTATCCAGACAGTGTGTGTGTAACTGTAGTTTTGGTTACTGTAGGCAGTACTCCAGAGGGTCAGTGTGTGTGTGTAACTGTAGTCTTGGTTACTGTAGGCAGTACTCCAGAGGGTCAGTGTGTGTGTGTAACTGTAGTTTTGGTTACTGTAGGCAGTACTCCAGAGGGTCAGTGTGTGTGTGTGTAACTGTAGTTTTGGTTACTGTAGGCAGTACTCCAGAGGGTCAGTGTGTGTGTGTAACTGTA
Organism: Oncorhynchus keta; assembly: GCF_023373465.1. Classification (NCBI taxonomy): domain Eukaryota; kingdom Metazoa; phylum Chordata; class Actinopteri; order Salmoniformes; family Salmonidae; genus Oncorhynchus; species Oncorhynchus keta. The sequence continues at coordinate 209,852 of NW_026290992.1, forward strand.
GTCTTGGTTACTGTAGGCAGTCCTCCAGAGGGTCAGTGTGTGTGTGTAACTGTAGTTTTGGTTACTGTAGGCAGTACTCCAGAGGGTCAGTGTGTGTGTAACTGTAGTTTGGTGACTGTAGGCAGTCCTCCAGAGGGTCAGTGTGTGTGTGTAACTGTAGTTTTGGTTACTGTAGGCAGTACTCCAGAGGGTCAGTGTGTGTGTGTAACTGTAGTTTTGGTTACTGTAGGCAGTACTCCAGAGGGTCAGTGTAGGCAGTGTGTAACTGTAGTTTTGGTTACTGTAGGCAGTACTCCAGAGGGTCAGTGTGTGTGTGTAACTGTAGTCTTGGTTACTGTAGGCAGTACTCCAGAGGGTCAGTGTGTGTGTGTAACTGTAGTCTTGGTTACTGTAGGCAGTACTCCAGAGGGTCAGTGTGTGTGTGTAACTGTAGTCTTGGTTACTGTAGGCAGTACTCCAGAGGGTCAGTGTGTGTGTAACTGTAGTTTTGGTTACTGTAGGCAGTACTCCAGAGGGTCAGTGTGTGTGTGTAACTGTAGTTTTGGTTACTGTAGGCAGTACTCCAGAGGGTCAGTGTGTGTGTGTAACTGTAGTTTTGGTTACTGTAGGCAGTACTCCAGAGGGTCAGTGTGTGTGTGTAACTGTAGTTTTGGTTACTGTAGGCAGTACTCCAGAGGGTCAGTGTGTGTGTGTAACTGTAGTTTTGGTTACTGTAGGCAGTACTCCAGAGGGTCAGTGTGTGTGTGTAACTGTAGTTTTGGTTACTGTAGGCAGTACTCCAGAGGGTCAGTGTGTGTGTGTAACTGTAGTCTTGGTTACTGTAGGCAGTACTCCAGAGGGTCAGTGTGTGTGTGTAACTGTAGTCTTGGTTACTGTAGGCAGTACTCCAGAGGGTCAGTGTGTGTGTGTAACTGTAGTTTTGGTTACTGTAGGCAGTACTCCAGAGGGTCAGTGTGTGTGTGTGTGTGTGTAACTGTAGTTTTGGTTACTGTAGGCAGTACTCCAGAGGGTCAGTGTGTGTGTGTAACTGTAGTTTTGGTTACTGTAGGCAGTACTCCAGAGGGTCAGTGTGTGTGTGTAACTGTAGTTTTGGTTACTGTAGGCAGTACTCCAGAGGGTCAGTGTGTGTGTGTAACTGTAGTTTTGGTTACTGTAGGCAGTACTCCAGAGGGTCAGTGTGTGTTGGTGAGACAGACTTTCCCCCTACACTGCAGTGACAGTAGGGAGCCTCACCTCACAGACCCATCGTTACACAGTGAGTTGTCTAGGGTCATCACTGGTCAGGGCACCGTGGTCAAGTACATGAGAGACGGATCAACACAGGTACTGGCAAACACAATACACACACACACACACACACACACACACACACACACACACACACACACACACACACACACACACACACACACACACACACACACACACACACACACACACACACACACACACACATTAAGCTCCTCCCTCCCCACTTTATATAATGTTTACATACCCTACATTACTCATCTCATATGTATATACTGTACTCAATACCATCTACTGCATCTTGCCTATGCCGTTCGGCCATCTCTCATTCATATACTTACATGTACATATTCTTATTCATTCCTTTACACTTGTAAGGTAGTTGTTGTGAAATTGTGTTGTGAAATTGTTAGCTTAGATTAATGTTAGATATTACTGCATGGTCGGAACTAGAAGTACAAGCATGTCACTACACTCGCATTAACATCAAACCGTGTGTATGTGACCAATAAGATTTGATTTGTCTCTGTGTAGGTGCTGTTTGCAGATGGTTCAGTCAGTAGCAGTACAGACTCAGGACCCATCGTCTCCTCTCCTCCTGAACCCCCTGTGAAGGAGGAAGAGGTAGTGAAGGAGACTCCGGTACCGGAGAGAAAAGACAGCAAGGACAAGAAGGGTAATCACATCTCTAACAAATCATATGGACCTTGATTTATACCCGTAGGTCTTTTATACCGAACCAGTCAAAACCTACTCATTCCAAGGGTTTTTCTTTATTTTTACTTTTGTTCTATATTGTAGAATAATAGTGAAGACATCACAACTATGAAATAATACATATGGAATCATGTAGTAACCAAAAAAGTGTTAAACAAATCAAAATATATTTTCTATTTAAGATTCTTCTAAGTAGCCACCCTTTGCCTTGATGACAGCTTTGCACACTCTTGGCATTCTCTCAACCAGCTTCATGAGGTAGTCACCTGCAATACATTTCAATTGACAGGTGTGCATTGTTAAAAGTTAATTTGTGGAATTTCTTTCCTTAATGCATTTGAGCCAATCAGTTGTGTTGTGACAAGGTAGGGGTGGTATACAGAAGATAGACCTATTTGGTAAAAGACCAAGTCCATATTATGGCAAGAACAACTCAAATAAGCAAAGAGAAACGACAGTCCATCATTACTTTAAGACATGACGGTCAGTCAATACGGAACATTTCAATAACTTTGACAGTTTCTTCAAGTGCAGTCACAAAAACCATCAAGCGCTATGATGAAACTGGCTCTCATGAGGACCGCCACAGGAAAGGAAGACCCAGAGTTACTTCTGCTGTAGGATAAGTTCATTAGAGTTACCAGCCACTACTAAAGGACACCAATAAGAAGAAGAGACTTGCTTGGGTCAAGAAACACAAACAAGGGACATTCGACCGGTGGAAATCTGTCCTTTGGTCAGAGTCCAAAATTGAGATTTTTGGTTCCAACTGCTGTGTCTTTATGAGACGCAGAGTAGGTGAACGGATTATCTCAGCATGTGTGGTTCCCACCGTGAAGCATGGAGGAGGAGGTGTGATGGTGTGGGAGTGCTTTGCTGGTGACACTGTCAGTGATTTATTTAGGATTC
>NW_026290993.1:0-7500 GCF_023373465.1 Oncorhynchus keta
GCTGGGTTATAACTCTATTCCTCAGTGGTGGGACTGACTATATGTCTACAGATGGCTGGGTTATAACTCTATTCCTCAGTGGTGGGACTGACTATATGTCTACAGATGGCTGGATTATAACTCTATTCCTCAGTGGTGGGACTGACTATATGTCTACAGCTGGCTGAGTTTGCCAACTCTCTTCCTCAGTGGTGGGACTGACTATATGTCTACAGATGGCTGGGTTATAACTCTATTCCTCAGTGGTGGGACTGACTATATGTCTACAGATGGCTGGGTTATAACTCTATTCCTCAGTGGTGGGACTGACTATATGTCTACAGATGGCTGAGTTATAACTCTATTCCTCAGTGGTGGGACTGACTATATACAGATGGCTGGGTTATAACTCCTTCTCAGTGGTGGGACTGACTATATGTCTACAGATGGCTGGGTTATAACTCTATTCCTCAGTGGTGGGACTGACTATATGTCTACAGATGGCTGGGTTATAACTCTATTCCTCAGTGGTGGGACTGGCTATATGTCTACAGATGGCTGGGTTATAACTCTATTCCTCAGTGGTGGGACTGACTATATGTCTACAGATGGCTGGGTTATAACTCTATTCCTCAGTGGTGGGACTGACTATATGTCTACAGATGGCTGGGTTATAACTCTATTCCTCAGTGGTGGGACTGACTATATGTCTACAGATGGCTGGGTTATAACTCTATTCCTCAGTGGTAGGACTGACTATATGTCTACAGATGGCTGGGTTATAACTCTATTCCTCAGTGGTAGGACTGACTATATGTCTACAGATGGCTGGGTTATAACTCTATTCCTCAGTGGTGGGGGACTGACTATGTCTACAGATGGCTGGGTTATAACTCTATTCCTCAGTGGTGGGACTGACTATATGTCTACAGATGGCTGGGTTATAATATTCCTCAGTGGTGGGACTGACTATATGTCTACAGATGGCTGGGTTATAACTCTATTCCTCAGTGGTGGGACTGACTATATGTCTACAGATGGCTGGGTTATAACTCTATTCCTCAGTGGTGGGACTGACTATATGTCTACAGATGGCTGGAGTTATAACTCTATTCCTCAGTGGTGGGACTGACTATATGTCTACAGATGGCTGGGTTATAACTATTCCTCAGTGGTGGGACTGACTATATGTCTACAGATGGCTGGGTTATAACTCTATTCCTCAGTGGTGGGACTGACTATATGTCTACAGATGGCTGGGTTATAACTCTATTCCTCAGTGGTGGGACTGACTATATGTCTACAGATGGCTGGGTTATAACTCTATTCCTCAGTGGTGGGACTGACTATATGTCTACAGATGGCTGGGTTATAACTCTATTCCTCAGTGGTGGGACTGACTATATGTCTACAGATGGCTGGGTTATAACTCTATTCCTCAGTGGTGGGACTGACTATATGTCTACAGATGGCTGGGTTATAACTCTATTCCTCAGTGGTGGGACTGACTATATGTCTACAGATGGCTGGGTTATAACTCTATTCCTCAGTGGTGGGACTGACTATATGTCTACAGATGGCTGGGTTATGTCTACAACTGGGTTATCTATTCCTCAGTGGTGGGACTGACTATATGTCTACAGATGGCTGGGTTATAACTCTATTCCTCAGTGGTGGGACTGACTATATGTCTACAGATGGCTGGGTTATAACTCTATTCCTCAGTGGTGGGACTGACTATATGTCTACAGATGGCTGGGTTATAACTCTATTCCTCAGTGGTGGGACTGACTATATGTCTACAGATGGCTGGGTTATAACTCTATTCCTCAGTGGTGGGACTGACTATATGTCTACAGATGGCTGGGTTATAACTCTATTCCTCAGTGGTGGGACTGACTATATGTCTACAGATGGCTGGGTTATAACTCTATTCCTCAGTGGTGGGACTGACTATATGTCTACAGATGGCTGGGTTATAACTCTATTCCTCAGTGGTGGGACTGACTATATATGTCTACAGATGGCTGGGTTATAACTCTATTCCTCAGTGGTGGGACTGACTATATGTCTACAGATGGCTGGGTTATAACTCTATTCCTCAGTGGTGGGACTGACTGTACAGATGGCTGGGTTATAACTCTATTCCTCAGTGGTGGGACTGACTATATGTCTACAGATGGCTGGAGTTATAACTCTATTCCTCAGTGGTGGGACTGACTATATGTCTACAGATGGATTCCTCAGTGGTGGGACTATATGTCTACAGATGGCTGGGTTATAACTCTATTCCTCAGTGGTGGGACTGACTATATGTCTACAGATGGCTGGGTTATAACTCTCTATTCCTCAGTGGTGGGACTGACTATAGTGCTGGTTATGTCTATTCCTCAGGATGATATATGCAGATGGGTTATAACTCTATTCCTCAGTGGTGGGACTGACTATATGTCTACAGATGGCAGGGTTATAACTCTATTCCTCAGTGGTGGGACTGGCTATATGTCTACAGATGGCTGGGTTATAACTCTATTCCTCAGTGGTGGGACTGACTATGTCTACAGATGGCTGGGTTATAACTCTATTCCTCAGTGGTGGGACTGACTATATGTCTACAGATGGCTGGGTTATAACTCTATTCCTCAGTGGTGGACTGACTATATGTCTACAGATGGCTGGGTTATAACTCTATTCCTCAGTGGTGGGACTGACTATATGTCTACAGATGGCTGGGTTATAACTCTATTCCTCAGTGGTGGGACTGACTATATGTCTAACAGATGGCTGGGTTATAACTCTATTCCTCAGTGGTGGGACTGACTATATGTCTACAGATGGCTGGGTTATAACTCTATTCCTCAGTGGTGGGACTGGCTATATGTCTACAGATGGCTGGGTTATAACTATTCTATTCTATATGTCTCAGATGGTGGTGGACTGACTATATGTCTACAGATGGCTGGGTTATAACTCTATTCCTCAGTGGTGGGACTGACTATATGTCTACAGATGGCTGGGTTATAACTATTCCTCAGTGGTGGGACTGACTATATGTCTACAGATGGCTGGGTTATAACTCTATTCCTCAGTGGTGGGACTGACTATATGTCTACAGATGGCTGGGTTATAACTCTATTCCTAGTGGTGGGACTATGTCTAGATGGCTGGGTTACGCTCTATTCCTCAGTGGTGGGACTGACTATATGTCTACAGATGGCTGGGTTATAACTCTATTCCTCAGTGGTGGGACTGACTATATGTCTACAGATGGCTGGGTTATAACTCTATTCCTCAGTGGTGGGACTGACTATGTCTACAGATGGCTGGGTTATAACTCTATTCCTCAGTGGTGGGACTGATTCCTCATATGTCTACAGATGGCTGGGTTATAACTCTATTCCTCAGTGGTGGGACTGACTATATGTCTACAGATGGCTGGGTTATAACTCTATTCCTCAGTGGTGGGACTGACTATATGTCTACAGATGGCTGGGTTATAACTCTATTCCTCAGTGGTGGGACTGACTATATGTTATAACTCTATTCCTCAGTGGTGGGACTGACTATATGCTGTCTACAGGGTGGGTTAACTCTATTCCTCAGTGGTGGGACTGACTATATGTCTACAGATGGCTGTTATAACTCTATTCCTCAGTGGGGACTTATAACTCTATTCCTCAGTGGTGGGACTGACTATATGTCTACAGATGGCTGGGTTATAACTCTATTCCTCAGTGGTGGGACTGACTATATGTCTACAGATGGCTGGGTTATAACTCTATTCCTCAGTGGTGGGACTGACTATATGTCTACAGATGGCTGGGTTATAACTCTATTCCTCAGTGGTGGGACTGACTATATGTCTACAGATGGCTGGGTTATAACTCTATTCCTCAGTGGTGGGACTGACTATATGTCTACAGATGGCTGGGTTATAACTCTATTCCTCAGTGGTGGGACTGACTATATGTCTACAGATGGCTGGGTTATAACTATTCCTATTCCTCAGATGGCTGGGTTATAACTCTATTCCTCAGAGGTGGGACTGACTATATGTCTACAGATGGCTGGGTTATAACTCTATTCCTCAGTGGTGGGACTGACTATATGTCTACAGATGGCTGGGTTATAACTCTATTCCTCAGTGGTGGGACTGACTATATGTCTACAGATGGCTGGGTTATAACCTATTCTCATTCCTCAGTGTGGTGGGACTGACTATATGTCTACAGATGGCTGGGTTATAACTCTATTCCTCAGTGGTGGGACTGACTATATGTCTACAGATGGCTGGGTTATAACTCTATTCCTCAGTGGTGGGACTGACTATATGTCTACAGATGGGTTATAACTCTATTCCTCTGGACTATATGTTACAGATAACTCTATTCCTCAGTGGTGGGACTGACTATATGTCTACAGATGGCTGGGTTATAACTCTATTCCTCAGTGGTGGGACTGACTATATGTCTACAGATGGCTGGCTGGACTGTTATACAGATGGCTCCTATTCCTCAGTGGTGGGACTGACTATATGTCTACAGATGGCTGGGTTATAACTCTATTCCTCAGTGGTGGGACTGACTATATGTCTACAGATGGCTGGGTTATAACTCTATTCCTCAGTGGTGGGACTGACTATATGTCTACAGATGGCTGGGTTATAACTCTATTCCTCAGTGGTGGGACTGACTATATGTCTACAGATGGCTGGGTTATAACTCTATTCCTCAGTGGTGGGACTGGCTATATGTCTACAGATGGCTGGGTTATAACTCTATTCCTCAGTGGTGGGACTGACTATATGTCTACAGATGGCTGGGTTATAACTATTCCTCAGTGGTGGGACTGACTATATGTCTACAGATGGCTGGGTTATAACTCTATTCCTCAGTGGTGGGACTGACTATATGTCTACAGATGGCTGGGTTATAACTCTATTCCTCAGTGGGTGGGACTGACTGTCTACAGATGGCTGGGTTATAACTCTATTCCTCAGTGGTGGGACTGACTATATGTCTACAGATGGCTGGGTTATAACTCTATTCCTCAGTGGTGGGACTGACTATATGTCTACAGATGGCTGGGTTATAACTCTATTCCTCAGTGGTGGGACTGACTATATGTCTACAGATGGCTGGGTTATAACTCTATTCCTCAGTGGTGGGACTGACTATATGTCTACAGATGGCTGGGTTATAACTCTATTCCTCAGTGGTGGGACTGACTATATGTCTACAGATGGCTGGGTTATAACTCTATTCCTCAGTGGTGGACTGACTATATGTCTACAGATGGCTGGGTTATAACTCTATTCCTCAGTGGTGGGACTGACTATATGTCTACAGATGGCTGGGTTATAACTCTATTCCTCATTCCTACAGATGGCTGGGTTATAACTATTCCTCAGTGGTGGGACTATATGTCTACAGATGGCTGGGTTATAACTCTATTCCTCAGTGGTGGGACTGACTATATGTCTACAGATGGCTGGGTTATAACTCTATTCCTCAGTGGTGGGACTGACTATATGTCTACAGATGGCTGGGTTATAACTCTATTCCTCAGTGGTGGGACTGACTATATGTCTACAGATGGCTGGGTTATAACTCTATTCCTCAGTGGTGGGACTGACTATATGTCTACAGATGGCTGGGTTATAACTCTATTCCTCAGTGGTGGGACTGACTATATGTCTACAGATGGCTGGGTTATAACTCTATTCCTCAGTGGTGGACTGACTATATGTCTACAGATGGCTGGGTTATAACTCTATTCCTCAGTGGTGGGACTGACTATATGTCTACAGATGGCTGGGTTATAACTCTATTCCTCAGTGGTGGGACTGACTATATGTCTACAGATGGCTGGGTTATAACTCTATTCCTCAGTGGTGGGACTGACTATATGTCTACAGATGGCTGGGTTATAACTCTATTCCTCAGTGGTGGGACTGACTATATGTCTACAGATGGCTGGGTTATAACTCTATTCCTCAGTGGTGGGACTGACTATATGTCTACAGATGGCTGGGTTATAACTCTATTCCTCAGTGGTGGGACTGACTATATGTCTACAGATGGCTGGGTTATAACTCTATTCCTCAGTGGTGGGACTGACTATATGTCTACAGATGGCTGGGTTATAACTCTATTCCTCAGTGGTGGGACTGACTATATGTCTACAGATGGCTGGGTTATAACTCTATTCCTCAGTGGTGGGACTGACTATATGTCTACAGATGGCTGGGTTATAACTCTATTCCTCAGTGGTGGGACTGACTATATGTCTACAGATGGCTGGGTTATAACTCTATTCCTCAGTGGTGGGACTGACTATATGTCTACAGATGGCTGGGTTATAACTCTATTCCTCAGTGGTGGGACTGACTATATGTCTACAGATGGCTGGGTTATAACTCTATTCCTCAGTGGTGGGACTGACTATATGTCTACAGATGGCTGGGTTATAACTCTATTCCTCAGTGGTGGGACTGACTATATGTCTACAGATGGCTGGGTTATAACTCTATTCCTCAGTGGTGGGACTGACTATATGTCTACAGATGGCTGGGTTATAACTCTATTCCTCAGTGGTGGGACTGACTATATGTCTACAGATGGCTGGGTTATAACTCTATTCCTCAGTGGTGGGACTGACTATATGTCTACAGATGGCTGGGTTATAACTCTATTCCTCAGTGGTGGGACTGACTATATGTCTACAGATGGCTGGGTTATAACTCTATTCCTCAGTGGTGGGACTGACTATATGTCTACAGATGGCTGGGTTATAACTCTATTCCTCAGTGGTGGGACTGACTATATGTCTACAGATGGCTGGGTTATAACTCTATTCCTCAGTGGTGGGACTGACTATATGTCTACAGATGGCTGGGTTATAACTCTATTCCTCAGTGGTGGGACTGACTATATGTCTACAGATGGCTGGGTTATAACTCTATTCCTCAGTGGTGGGACTGACTATATGTCTACAGATGGCTGGGTTATAACTCTATTCCTCAGTGGTGGGACTGACTATATGTCTACAGATGGCTGGGTTATAACTCTATTCCTCAGTGGTGGGACTGACTATATGTCTACAGATGGCTGGGTTATAACTCTATTCCTCAGTGGTGGGACTGACTATATGTCTACAGATGGCTGGGTTATAACTCTATTCCTCAGTGGTGGGACTGACTATATGTCTACAGATGGCTGGGTTATAACTCTATTCCTCAGTGGTGGGACTGACTATATGTCTACAGATGGCTGGGTTATAACTCTATTCCTCAGTGGTGGGACTGACTATATGTCTACAGATGGCTGGGTTATAACTCTATTCCTCAGTGGTGGGACTGACTATATGTCTACAGATGGCTGGGTTATAACTCTATTCCTCAGTGGTGGACTGACTATATGGTGGGACTGACTATTCCCAGTGGTGGACTGTCTACAGATGGCTGGGTTATAACTCTATTCCTCAGTGGTGGGACTGACTATATGTCTACAGATGGGGTTA
>NW_026290993.1:12500-17500 GCF_023373465.1 Oncorhynchus keta
ATGAAGATGACCAAAACAACTCACAGGAGACGCCTGACTGATGAACATCTTCGCTCGATACTGAGGATTTCTTCAGCTCAGAGCTTGAGCCCAGACATTGATGAACTAGCATCCAAGAAGAGATGCCAGGTATCTGGCTTGGGCACATCAGATTAGACCAGTGTGCAATAATTAACGTTTTCTTTATGCACTTTTTCTTGCTACAAGGCATGGGCTTGAATGGTTGATTGATTTATTATCATTTTATTTGTAAAATTATTAGCCAGTGGAAAAAGTTGATTTTGGTATTTAAATCAGAAGGCTGCAAATAGAAAAGAGGCATACAATTTTTATTTACATTTTATTTATTTAATAAATGAATGCCATTGATGTGTTTTTTCATTTGAAATTCGATTTTGCATGTCTCCACTATTAAATTATATATTGTATGGTAATAAGCGATGCTTGTTCCATATTCAATGTTAAAGCAAAACTTGTTTGGGTCCATATTAAAAGGTTAATTTGTTCAATGTTGGCCCGTGACTTTGTTCAGGTTTACATTTTGGCCCACTGGGTATTTGAGTTTGACACCCCTGCTCTAACCCTAACCCAACCCTCTAACCCTAACCCCAACCTCTAACCCTAACCCTAACCTCTAACCCTAACCCTAACCCCAACCCTCTAACCCCAACTCCAACACTCTAACCCCAACCCTCTAACCCTAACCCCAACCCTCTAACCCTAACCCCTCTAACCCCAATCCTCTAACCCCAACCCTCTAACTCTAACCACAACCCTCTAACCCCAACCCTCTAACCCCAACCCTCTAACCCTAACCCCAACCCTCTAACCCTAACCCTCTAACCCCAACCACATTTTTTACATTTACATTTAAGTCATTTAGCAGACGCTCTTATCCAGAGCGACTTTACAAATTGGTGCATCCACCTATGACATCCAGTGGAACAGCCACTTTTACAATAGTGCATCTAAATCTTTTTTAAGGGGGGGGTGAAGGATTACTTTATCCTATCCTAGGTATTCCTTAAAGAGGTGGGGTTTCAGGTGTCTCCGGAAGGTGGTGATTGACTCCGCTGTCCTGGCGTCGTGGAGGGAGTTTGTTCCACCATTGGGGAGCCAGAGCAGCGAACAGTTTTGACTGGGCTGAGCGGGAACTGTACTTCTCAGTGGTAGGGAGGCGAGCAGGCCAGGGGTGGATGAACGCAGTGCCTTGTTTGGGTGTAGGGCCTGGATCAGAGCCTGAGGTACTTAGGTGCCGTTCCCCTCGGCACAGCTCCGTAGGCAAGCACCATGGTCTTGTAGCGATGCGAGCTTCAACTGGAAGCCAGTGGAGGGAGCGGAGGAGCGGGGTGGACGGGAGAGAACTTGGGAAGGTTGAACACCAGACGGGCTGCGGCGTTCTGGGATGAGTTGTAGGGGCTTAATGGCACAGGCAGGGAGCCCAGCAACAGCGAGTTGCAGTAATCCAGACGGGAGATGACAAGTGCCTGGATTAGACCTGCGCCGCTTCCTGTGTGAGGCAGGGTCGCATTTCCCCGCGGATGTTGTAGAGCATGAACCTATAGGAACGGGCCACCGCCTTTGGATGTTAGTTGAGAACGACAGGGTGTTGTCCAGATCACGCCTGTTCTTAGCGCTGGGAGGAGGACACAATGGAGTTGTCACCCGTGATGGCGGTAGATCATGGAACGGGCAGTCCTTCCCGGAGGAAGAGCAGCCTGCCTTTGCCGAGAGCCCAGCTTGAGGTGGTGATCCGCCATCCACACTGGGATATGTCTGCCAGACAGAGATGCGATCTACCACCTGGTCATCAGAAGGAGAAAAGGAGAAGTTTAATTGTGTGTCAGTCTGCATAGCAATGATAGGAGAGACCATGTGAGGTTATGACAGAGCCAAGTGACTTGGTGTATAGCGAGAATAATGAGAGGGCCTAGAACAGAGCCCTGGGGGACACTCAGTGGTGAGAGCGCGTGGTGAGGAGACAGATTCTCGCCACGCCACCTGGTAGGAGCGACCTGTCAGGTAGGACGCAATCCAAGCGTGGGCCGCGCCGGAGATGCCCAACTCGGAGAGGGTGGAGAGGAGGATCTGATGGTTCACAGTATCGAAGGCAGCCGATAGGTCTAGAAGGATGAGAGCAGAGGAGAGAGAGTTAGCTTTAGCGAAGCGGAGCGCCTCCGTGATACAGAGAAGAGCAGTTCCCAGTTGAATGACTAGTCTTGAAACCTGACTGATTTGGATCAAGAAGGTCATTCTGAGAGAGATAGCGGGGAGAGCTGGCCAAGGACGGCACGTTCAAGAGTTTTGGAGAGAAAAGAAAGAAGGGATACTGGTCTGTAGTTGTTGACATCGGAAGGGATCGAAAGTGTAGGTTTTTTCAGAAGGGGTGCAACCCTCGCTCTCTTGAAGACGGAAGGGACGTAGCCAGCGGTCAGGATGAGTTGATGAGCGTGGTGAGGTAAGGAGAAGGTCTCCGGAAATGGTCTGAGAAGAGAGGAGGGGATAGGGTCAATCGGGCAGGTTGTTATGGCCGGTCACAAGACGCGAGATTTCATCTGAGAGAGAGGGAGAAAGAGGTCAGAGCACCGGTAGGGCAGTGTGAGCAGAACCAGCGGTGCTGTTTGACTTAGCAAACGAGGATCGGATGTCGTCGACCTTCTTTTCAAAATGGTTGACAAGTCATCTGCAGAGAGGGAGGAGGGGGGAGGGGGAGGGAGGATTCAGGAGGGAGGAGAAGGTGGCAAAGAGCTCCTAGGGTTAGAGGCAGATGCTTGGAATTTAGAGTGGTAGAAAGTGGCTTTAGCAGCAGAGACAGAGGAGGAAAATGTAAAGAGGAGGGAGCCAAAGGATGCCAGGTCCGCAGGGAGGCAAGTTTTCCTCCATTCCGCCGGGCTGCCCGGAGCTCCTGTTCTGTGAGCTCGCAATGAGTCGCGAGCCACGGAGCGGGAGGGGAGACCGAGCGCCTGGAAGATAGGGGACATAGAGAGTCAAAGGATGCAGAAAGGGAGGAGAGGGAGGGTTGAGGAGGCAGAATCAGGAGATAGGTTGGAGAAGAAGTTTGGAGCAGAGGGAAGAGATGATAGGGATGGAAGAGGAGAGAGTAGCGGGGGGAGAGAGCGAAGGCTGGGACGGCGCGATACCATCCGAGTAGGGGCAGTGGGGAAGTGTTGGATGAGAGCGAGAGGGAAAAGGATACAAGGTAGTGGTCGGAGATTCTGGAGGGGAGTTGCAATGAGGTTAGTGGAAGAACAGCATCTAGTAAAGATGAGGCCGAGCGTATTGCCTGCCTTGTGAGTAGGGGGAAGGTGGAGAGGGTGAGGTCAAAAAGAGGAAAGGAGTGGAAAGAAGGAGGCAGAGAGGAATGAGTCAAAGGTAGACGTGGGGAGGTTAAAGTCGCCCAGAACTGTGAGAGGTGAGCCGTCCTCAGGAAAGGAGCTTATCAAGACATCAAGCCTATTGATGACTCTCCGAGGGGACCTGGAGGGCGATAAATGATAAGGATGTTGCTTTGAAAGGGCTGGTAACTGTGACAGCATGAAATTCAAAGGAGGCGATAGACAGATGGGTAAGGGGAGAAAGAGAGAATGACCACTTGGGGAGATGAGGATCCCAGTGCTACCACCCCGCTGACCACAAGCTCTCGGGTGTGCGAGAACACGTGGGCGGACGAAGAGAGAGCAGCAGGAGTAGCAGTGCTATCTGTGGTGATCCATGTTTCCGTCAGTGCCAAGAAGTCGAGGGACTGGAGGGAGGCATAGGCTGAGATGAACTCTGCCTTGTTGGCCGCAGATCGGCAGTTCCAGAGGCTACCGGAGACCTGAACCCACGTGGGTCGTGCGCCGCCAACCCTCTAACCCCAACCCTCTAACCCCTAACCCCAACCCTCTAACCCCTAACCCTCTAACCCCAAAACCCCAATCCTCTAACCCCAATCCTCTAACTAACCCAACCTCTAACCCCAACCTCTAACCCTAACCCCAACCCCAACCCATACAGGTAGGGTTAGGTTTGCTCTGACTCCAGTGAACTTACAATGTGACATGATATCCCCAGTTGATATTGACTGGGAACATGAATGACTTTCAGCTCAAAATGTTGGTTTTAAAACGCTGTTTATTTCTGTATGTTACGTTTTCGAAAATACAACAGCATTTATTGCTGTAATGACAGGCTACATTTGCGCAGGGATTGTGCTTATTCTCCCTGTGCGTGAATGTGCCGGGGTCGCAAGCTTTGAACCACTCCTTTTGGGGGTCACAGGTCAAAAGGTTGGGTAATCACTGAGCTAACCGAACAGATTGCTGATTTGCTGTACAGCTAGGATCAGGTGCTGTGCAAATGTCAAATTGTAGGGAGAGAGGATTCCCATAAATAAATATGCAGATCCAAAATGGTTTGGTGAACAATAATTTGCATAGTTTGCTTTGCTCACCAGCAGTTTGGCATCAAGCAACAATTACTAGCATAGACCTACTGCTCTTTTACTGTGCTTTGCTCACCAGCAGTTTGGCATCAAGCAACAATTACTAGCATCGACCTACTGCTCTTTTGGTATGTCAACATTTCATGAAATTGATACTTTACCAATGAAGCTTTCCATTGAAACTGTTGTTAAATGAAATTATTACATAATCACAATGTGTTTTAGACAAGATCATGAAAAGGGCTGTCTGGTGGCCTCAACAAATAGAAGATGTTGTTACCTTGGGACTGACTATACGGTTCTATCTGCATAGTTCTTACATATTGACCACCAGTGTTCACATCTCAGAACTGTTCTGTAGTGAATTCTTCTTTCTGAAGAAATGTATTATGATCATCAGACAAATTACTGTCATCACCGAACAACAATGTGACAACATCATTCACTTTAACATTTCTGACAGTGTAGTGTTTTTCTGCTTGCATACCATTATTGCTGGCTAGATTAGCCTACACCATACTTAGAGGGAGATGGCAAAGACGTGTTCTGATTGGTCCATCTGTATTTGTTCAGGCCA
>NW_026290993.1:22500-30000 GCF_023373465.1 Oncorhynchus keta
GCAGGTACACACAGGAAACGCCATACAGCAGGTACACACAGGAAACGCCATACAGCAGGTACACACAGGAAACACTACACAGCAGGTACACACAGGAAACACTATACAGCAGGTACACACAGGAAACACTACACAGCAGGTACACACAGGAAACACTACACAGCAGGTACACACAGGAAACACTACACAGCAGGTACACACAGGAAACGCCATACAGCAGGTACACACAGGAAACACCACACAGCAGGTACACACAGGAAACACTATACAGCAGGTACACACAGGAAACACTACACAGCAGGTACACACAGGAAACACTATACAGCAGGTACACACAGGAAACACCACACAGCAGGTACACACAGGAAACACCACACAGCAGGTACACACAGGAAACACTATACAGCAGGTACACACAGGAAACACTATACAGCAGGTACACACAGGAAACACCACACAGCAGGTACACACAGGAAACACTACACAGCAGGTACACACAGGAAACACACACAGCAGGTACACACAGGAAACATTATACAGCAGGTACACACAGGAAACATTATACAGCAGGTAACACAGGAAACACCATACAGCAGGTAACACAGGAAACATTATACAGCAGGTAACACAGGAAACACTACACAGCAGGTACACACAGGAAACACTATACAGCAGGTACACACAGGAAACACTATACAGCAGGTACACACAGGAAACATTATACAGCAGGTACACACAGGAAACACTATACAGCAGGTACACACAGGAAACATTATACAGCAGGTACACACAGGAAACACTATACAGCAGGTACACACAGGAAACACTACACAGCAGGTACACACAGGAAACACTACACAGCAGGTACACACAGGAAACACTACACAGCAGGTACACACAGGAAACACCATACAGCAGGTACACACAGGAAACACCACACAGCAGGTACACACAGGAAACACTATACAGCAGGTACACACAGGAAACACTACACAGCAGGTACACACAGGAAACACTATACAGCAGGTACACACAGGAAACACCACACAGCAGGTACACACAGGAAACACCACACAGCAGGTACACACAGGAAACACTATACAGCAGGTACACACAGGAAACACTATACAGCAGGTACACACAGGAAACACCACACAGCAGGTACACACAGGAAACACTACACAGCAGGTACACACAGGAAACACCACACAGCAGGTACACACAGGAAACATTATACAGCAGGTACACACAGGAAACATTATACAGCAGGTAACACAGGAAACACCATACAGCAGGTAACACAGGAAACATTATACAGCAGGTAACACAGGAAACACTACACAGCAGGTACACACAGGAAACACTATACAGCAGGTACACACAGGAAACACTATACAGCAGGTACACACAGGAAACATTATACAGCAGGTACACACAGGAAACACTATACAGCAGGTACACACAGGAAACATTATACAGCAGGTACACACAGGAAACACTATACAGCAGGTAACACAGGAAACATTATACAGCAGGTAACACAGGAAACACTACACAGCAGGTACACACAGGAAACACTATACAGCAGGTACACACAGGAAACATTATACAGCAGGTACACACAGGAAACATTATACAGCAGGTAACACAGGAAACACCACACAGCAGGTACACACAGGAAACATTATACAGCAGGTAACACAGGAAACACCACACAGCAGGTACACAAAGGAAACACCACACAGCAGGTACACACAGGAAACACCACACAGCAGGTACACACAGGAAACACCATACAGCAGGTAACACAGGAAACACTACACAGCAGGTACACAAGGAAGCACCACACACCACACAGCAAACACCACACAACAGGTACACACAGCAGGTACACACAGGAAACACCACACAGCACAGGAAACACTATACAGCAGGTACACACAGAAACACCACACAACAGGTACACACAGCAGGTACACACAGGAAACACCACACAGCAGGTACACACAGAAACACCACACAGCAGGTACACACAGCAGGTACACACAGGAAACACTATACAGCAGGTACACACAGAAACACCACACAACAGGTACACACAGCAGGTACACACAGGAAACACCACACAGCAGGTACACACAGAAACACCACACAGCAGGTACACACAGCAAACACCACACAGCAGGAACACACAGGAAACACCACACAGCAGGAACACACAGGAAACACAATACAGAAGGCACACACAGCAGGTACACACAGGAAACAGCAGGTACAAATAGCAGGTACACACGGGAAACATTATACAGCAGGTAACACAGGAAACACCACACAGCAGGTACACAGGAAACACCATACAGTAGGTACACACAGGAAACACCACATAGCAGGTACACACAGGAAACACCACACAGCGTGTACACACAGGAAACACCACACAGCAGGTACACACAGGAAACACAGGAAACACCATACAGCAGGTACACACAGGAAACACCACACAGCGTGTACACACAGGAAACACCACACAGCAGGTACACACAGGAAACACCACACAGTAGGTACATCCAGGAAACACCATACAGCAGGTACACACAGGACACACACCTCTAACCCTGAAGTAAACCTATGTGTGTGGGTCCTTAGGTTCGCACACTGTGGCACGACCCCAACAACATGGGCTGGAAGGACTACACTGCCTACCGCTGGCACCTCATCCACCGACCCAAGACCGGCTTCATAAGGTACTTAACCTCCAACCCATAACACAAACCCTAACTCTAAATCTAAATCTAACTTTAACCCTAACTCTAACATTATCTCTAACTCTAACTTTAACCCTAACCCTAACCTTATCTCTAACTCTTACCCTAACCCTAACTCTAACCCAAAAAAAAGGCCCCTAGGCCCATAGGCCAAAAAGCCACTGCCCTGGCCTGGCCTGGCCTGGGACAAAGCCACTGCCCTGGCCTGGTACCTCCATATGCATATAGGGCTTGAGAGGACACATACAGGCCTAAAGGCCCTAACTCCCTATCCGGGTTACAGGCCTTTCTATGGGCATGAGAGGACACATACAGGCCTAAAGGTCATCACTCAATATCCAGGAACAGGCCTCTATCTGGGCATGAGAGGACACATACAGGCCTACAGGCCTTAACTCCCTATCCGGGTTACAGGCCTCATCACTCACTCAATATCCAGGAACAGGCCTCTCTCTCCTGGGATGAGAGGACACATACAGGCCTAAAGGCCTTAACTCCCTATCCGGGAACAGGCCTCTCTCTCCGGGCATGAGAGGACACATAAAGGCCTTTAGGACCTCACTCATCACCCGGGTAACACCCCTATATTTCCGGGAATGATTCCAGCAGGGGACACCCCCACCTCCACAACCTCGCACACCAGGTGAACCAGGGCACCCACTCTTAAGCTCCCTTCCCCGGACTACAAAGCATATAGCCGCGCTGTTACGAACCCCGTGCACCTGGTGACCCAAACCGGATGTCGTGCACCTGGTCACCCTAAGGCCACACTAATGGGTTACCAAGTGCTGGTGGTACTTTCCAGCTGGGCACCCACCTTTTTAGTCCGCTTGCCCACTCTCTCTCTGGGTCTCTGGACTCTGGATTCTGGACTTTGGGTTACCAGGTGCCGGTGGTACTTTGCAGCCGGGCACCCACCTTTCTTAGTCCGCTTGCCCACTCTCTCTCTGGGCCTCTGGACTCTGGACTCTGGGTTACCAGGTGCCGGTGGTACTTTCCAGCCGGGCACCCACCTTTCTTAGTCCGCTTGCCCACTCTCTCTCTGGGCCTCTGGACTCTTTCCCTTTTCTGTATACCTGTATACCTGGTAACTCATTTGTATTGAAGGATGAAGGTGGAGGAAGACGCCTTCCGTCCCGAAAGAAGGTTCGGCGCTCGATCCCGATACGAGCTTTAAGATACGCTATTGGAGCTGGAATTACCGCTGCTGCTGGCACCATACTTGATCCTCGTTAATGGATCCTCGTTAAAGGATTTAAAGTGTACTCATTCCAATTACAGGGCCTCGAAAGAGTCCTGTATTGTTATTTTTCATCACTACCTCCCCGAGTCGGGAGTGGGTAATTTGCGCGCCTGCTGCCTTCCTTGGATGTGGTAGCCATTTCTCAGGCTCCCTCTCCGGAATCGAACCCTGATTCCCCGTTACCCGTGGTAACCATGGTAGGCACAGAAAGTACCATCGACAGTTGATAGGGCGGACATTCAAATGAGACGTCTCCGCCACAAAGGCCACGCGATCGGCTCAAAGTTATCTAGAGTCACCAAAGCGGCCGGGGCAACCGAGATTGGCCCGCATGGGTTTTGGGTCTGATAAATGCACGCATCCCCGGAGGTCAGTGCTCGTTGGCATGTATTAGCTCTAGAATTGCCACAGTTATCCAAGTAACGTTGGAGCGATCAAAGGAACCATAACTGATTTAATGAGCCTTTCGCAGTTTCACTCTACCGGCCGTGTGTACTTAGACTTGCATGGCTTCATATTTTAGACAAGCATATACTACTGGCAGGATCAACCAGGTAGCCACTCATTTACATTACATTTACATTTAAGTCATTTAGCAGACGCTCTTATCCAGAGCGACTTACAAATTGGTGCATACACCTTATGACATCCAGTGGAAGAGCCACTTGCATCTAAATCTTTTTTTTTGGGGGGGGGGTGAGAAGGATTACTTACCCTTACTTACCCTATCCTAGGTATTCCTTGAAGAGGTGGGGTTTCAGGTGTCTCCGGAAGGTGGTGATTGACTCCGCTGTCCTGGCGTCGTGAGGGAGTTTGTTCCACCATTGGGGGGCCAGAGCAGCGAACAGTTTTGACTGGGCTGAGCGGGAACTGTACTTCCTCAGTGGTAGGGAGGCGAGCAGGCCAGAGGTGGATGAACGCAGTGCCCTTGTTTGGGTGTAGGGCCTGATCAGAGCCTGGAGGTACTCACAACATAGAGGTTGTACCTGGTCACACTAAGCAAAGAATAACCAGGGGCCGGTCCTATCCCGTCAGGGGAGGAGGCCCTGGTGCAATCCACCGTGCGCCCAGCGGGAGGCCCTGAACTGCCCATGACCGAGGCCACAGGTGCCGGGGTGCCGCTCGAGAGGTCTCTTGTCTAGCTGGAGGGTACATTCGGAACGCCATCAACCGGGCAAAAACAGAAACACAACCTAGGTCAGACCGCTTGGGTCAGCCGGGTAGGTCCACTTTAAAGACAGGGTTTGAGAATATGTGTCTGTGGCGCCGATGCGTTACGGGATGACCATCACCACATGCTTCGCAGCCTGGGTGTGTCACTCCCCGCACCGGAACACCAATGAAGGGCCACTGGGTCAGACAGTTCGGCTGGATCTCGCACGAACGGTGCGTGGCTGGAGTGTATTGAAATAGGGGGTCAATCGTCTCTGAAAGGGGGTCCCCAGATAGAGGCCAATCCACGTGGGGCGGGAGGAACAATCCATCAGAACACCAGCCAAAGGCCGGCCGATAGAGGCCCTCCCAAGTGGAAAACGGATGCAAATCGGTCAGAGGAAATTACACTGGCTGGACAACAGAGGAGAACCATGGAGACGCACCGTGAACCAAGAGTGGGACTGGACTGGAGAGCTAGCCCTCACCGGGGATAAACAATCACCAAGAGGTTGCCAAAGCGACGGGCACCTTCATTGGACCAGAACCATGGTCATTGATGAACCAAACCCACAAGGTAATGGGATAGAGCACCTGCCCAGGACAGAGCTCAATATCCTCCCACCACCAAGCTGGGAAACATGGATCAAAAGTTAGGACAAATCGGGCGCCGAAGGGGCTGGTCAAACCACCAAACGGCCCCCGGCAGAAAAGGTCCAAAGTACCATGGTTCTGAGGGGCTCACATCCCTCAAAAGTGTCCATTACCCATTTTCTATACGGGCTGAGCAGTTTGACACCACCCCCGTCTCTCTAGGACATGGAAGTCTTGTTGTCAAAAACCAGGTTTCTGATTTCGCACCGGTACCTGTCTGGTCCACCCGCCACTGAGTGTGTCATTAACGGGCAGGCCAAATTTTCGACATAAGCCCTGAACCTCACAGGGCTTCTGTGTGCCCCGCCATTGGGGGTCAAATTCAGGTACACCAAAACGTGAATAAATCAAAAGTACACCTCCAATCTGGATGTTTTTTTTTTTTTTTACACGAAAGGGCACATATAGACGAGCATTTCCATTTAATTGAAACCGTTTTTGTATAAAACATTTTAATAGGAAATCGTGTTTTAAGTTTTGGTGAAAAAGTGCACGTTACAGGGCGCATAGGTGCCTGTGGATGCTAACTTGTTTTACATGGTGTAATTGTTGCCCATCACGAGAGCAACAGAGGGTATGAGCCGAAATTTGGGACCTCTAGCCCTTCGGGAAGTATTTTTAATCATTTTTTGAACATTAGTGCCAAATTGTCACCTGGTGATTGAAAATCGGCATGTGGTAACCCAAAATGAAACACGGTTCTATATGCATTTACCGGGCTCCCTAACATTCATGCCCGCTATGGGAGTACTCTACTACGGCCCTCTATGAATGGGGGCCGTCCTGAGTGATTTATGGAAGGTTTAAAATATTTTTGTGGATGCGGATTAGTATTGGCATATATGCACCTGGTAACCCAAAAGTTAAAATACGGTTCTAAATGCATTTACCGGGCATTCTAATATTAATGCCCGCTATGTGAGCACCCTACTACGGCCCTCTATCAATGGGGGCCGTCCTGAGTGCTTTATGGAAGGTTTAAAATATTTTTGTGGATGCGGATTAGGATATACCTCTGTGCAACTGGTGATTGAAAATAGGCACTTGGTAACCCAAAAATTAAAAAATATGGTTCTAAATACATTTACCGGGACTCCTAATATTCATGCCCCCTATGGGAGTAGCGTACTACTGGGGAAAATTCACAGGAGGGCGCCAAAGGTACATTTATGGAGGTTTCAAAAATAGTTGTGAAAAAGTCCAAACATTTCAAAAATTGCACTGTTTTATGTGCAACTGGTGATTGAAAATAGGCACCTGGTAACCCAAAATGAAACACATTTTTAATAATTTTAATGCATAATGACACAAATATGAGGGTGAATTTAACACAAATATACCTCATTTAATCAGTTAATCATGGATTTATTTAACCCTCAATCAGTGTCCGGGCCCGGCTGGCATTTTGGGCAAATTACGGTACCGGTAGTGCCGTGCCTGCGTTTCCAGAGAGTGACACATATGGTCAGCAACAGTTCCCGGTCTGTAACTGAGCCTTGGTTAAAGTTCAACATGGCAACACTGCGTCAAATTGTACCGAAGGTCACTTTACTTCCAATGCCAAACTCTGCAAATATTTGGCCCACATACTTTCACAGATTACTGTACGGTTGACCACGGGATGTGATAAAGAAGAGTTCTGTGTCTGAGGTCATTCCACTCAGATGAGGCCTGATTTGATGGAAT
>NW_026290993.1:35000-115000 GCF_023373465.1 Oncorhynchus keta
ATCACTACCTGAAATCTACACACACGCACACACGCACGCACGCACGCACAAGCACACACAGACACACACATCACAGTCAGTGTTGAAGATATATTTCAGAAAGTCAAGAAAACATTGTTTAGGTCATGATATTGAATCTAAATTATTGGTATTTTGGTATTTTATTAGGATCCCCATTAGCTGTTGCAAAAGCAGCAGCTACTCTTCCTGGGGTCCACACAAACCATGAACTACATGGACAGAACTACATAGATTGAAAAAAAAAGGCACACGTAGCCTACACATCCATACATCTACACATCCACACACACCCTACACATCCGTTACATCCACACACACCCTACACATCCATACATCTGTCCACGTAGCCTATAGCCTACACATCCACACACATCCATCCACATCCACCCTACAACATCCACACATCCACACAGCCAGTAAATGAAGATAAGGGAGTGACATCCATACAGCCTACTGGACATCCATACAGCATGTAGCCTACATCCATACATCCACGTAGCCACACATCATACATCCACACAGCCTACACATCCATACATCACACAGCCTACACATCCATACAGCCACACATCCATACACAGTTTACATCCATACATCCACACATCCATTTGGTAGCCTACACATCCATACATCCTACACAGCAGCTACTCTTCCACACACAGCCTACACATCCATACATCCACACATCCATACACACAGCCTACACATCATACACACGTAGCCTACACATCAATACATCCACCCTACACATCCATACATCCATATCCACACACAGCCTACACATCCATACATACCTACACATCCATACATCTACGTAGCCTACATACATACATCCACGTAGCCTTGCACACAATACATCCACACATCCAATACACACGTAGCCTACACATCCACACAGCCACACATACATCCACAGCCTACACATCCCTACACATCCATACAGCACATATCAATACACACACATCCATCATCCACAGCCTACACATCATACATCCACGTAGCCTACACATCAATACATCCACGTAGCCTACACATCCATACATCCATAGCCAGACACACATCCACACACGTAGCCTACATATCAATACATCCACGTAGCCTACACATCATACATCCACAGCCTACATATCGATACACACGTCTACACATCCATACATCCACAGCCTACATATCCATCGTCTACACATCCACAGCCTACACATCCATACACAGCCTACACATCAATACATCCACACAGCCTACACATCCACACGTAGCCTACATATCATACATCCACGTACAGCCTACACATCCACACATCCACACATCCACAGCCTACACATCCATACATCCACACAGCCTACATCATCCACACGTAGCCTACACATCCACACAGCCTACACATCACGTAGCCTACACACACGTAGCCTACACATCCACACAGCCGTAGCCTACACATCCAGCTTCACACATCAATCACACGTAGCCTACACACACATCCACGTACACATCCATACACATCACATCCACGTAGCCACACATCCATACACACGTAGCCTACATATCATACACGTACACAGCCTACATCCACAGCCTACACATCCATACATCACAGCCTACATATCTACACACAGCCTACATATCATACATCCACAGCTACACATCCAATACATCCACGTCTACATAATACATCCACGTCTACACATCCATACATCCACGTAGCCTACACATCCATACATCCACACACACACATCCACAGCCTACACATCCACACATACATCCACATCATACACACATCGTAGCCCACACATCATACACACAGCCTACACATCCACACAGCCTACACATCCATCATCCACACACAGCCAGACATCCATACATCCACAGCCTACACATCAATACATCCACATACATATCCATACATCCACAGCCTACATATCCATACATCCACACATCCATCCACAGCCTACACATACATCCATACATCCATACACACAGCCTACACATCACATCCACACAGCCTACACATCCATACACATAGCCTCCACACATACATCCACACACAGCCCACATCCACACATCCATCCACACAGCCTACAGCCTACACATCACATCCACAGCCATACACATCTACACATCCTACACACCACACATCCACACAGCCTACACATCCACACATCCATACCTACACATCCATACATCCACACACAGCCTACACATCAATACACACAGCCTACACATCCATACATCCATACACACATACAGCCTACACATCACACCTACACATCCATACATCACACAGCCTACACACACATCCACCAGCCTACACATCCATACACACAGCCTACACATCCATCCACGTAGCCTACACATCCACACACAGCCTACACATCCACACAGCCTACACATCCACACATCACAGCCTACACATCCACACACAGCCTACACATCTACACATACATCCACACAGCCTACATCCACACATCCACACAGCCTACACATCACACAGCCTACATACATCCACATCCATCCACATCATACACACAGCTACACATCCATACATCCTATCCACACATCCACACAGCCTACACACCACACAGCCTACACATCCATACATCACACAGCCCACATCCATACATCCACACAGCCTACACATCCATACATCCCACACAGCCTCACAGACATCCACACATCCACACATCCACACATCCACACAGCCTACACATCCATACAGCCACACACATACCTACACATCACCCTACATCCACATCCACACACAGCCACACATCCATACAGCCTACACATCCACACATCCACACACAGCCTACACATCCATACATCACACACAGCCTACACATCCACACAGCCTACACATCCACCATACAGCCTCCACACAGCCTACACATCCACACACATCCTACATCCACACACAGCCTACACATCCACATTAGCCACACAGCCACAGTCTACACATCCATACATCCACACAGCCTCACACATCCACACATCCATACATCTACACATCCATACATCCACACACAGCCTACACATCCATACATCCACACATCCATACATCCACACATCCATACATCCACACACAGCCTACACATCCACACACAGCCTACACATCCATACATCCACACATAGCCTACACATCCATACATCCACACAGCCTACACATCCACACAGCCTACACATCCATACATCCACCAGCCTACACATCCATACATCCACACACATCCACACAGCCTACACATCCACATCCACATAGCCTACACATCCATCCACACACAGCCTACACATCCACACAGCCTACACATCCAAACATAGACATCACACAGCCTACACATCCACACATAGCCTACACATCCACACATCCATACAGCCTACACATCCACACATAGCCTACACATCCACACATCCATACACAGCCTACACATCCACACAGCCACATCCACACAGCCTACACACATCCATCCACACATCCACACAGCCTACACATCCATACATCCACACATCCACACAGCCTAGACATCCATACATCCACACAGCCTACACATCCAAACAGCCTACACATCCATACATCCACACATCCACACAGCCACACATCCATACATCCACACATCCACACACATCCACACACAGCCTACACATCCACACAGCCTACACATCCATACATCCACACACAGCCTACACATCCATACAGTTTACACATCCACACACAGCCTACACATCCATACAGCCTACACATCTACACATCCACACACAGCCTACACATCCATACAGCCTACACATCCATACATCTACACATCCATACAGCCACACAGCCTACATCCACACAGCCTACACATCCATACAGCCTCCTACACATCCATACATACATCCATACATCCACACATAGCCTACACACACCTACACATCCACACACAGCCTACACATCCATCCACACACATACAGCCTACACATCCATACATCCACACACAGCCTACACATCCATACATCCACACACAGCCTACACATCCATACAGCCTACACATCCATACATCCACACACAGCCTACACATCCATACATCCACACACAGCCTATCCACACACAGCCTACACATCCATACAGCCTACACATCCATACATCCCACACAGCCTACACATCCATACAGCCTACACATCCACACACAGCCTACACATCCATACAGCCTACACACATACACATCCATACATCCACACAGCCTACACTACACATCCACACACGGCCACACATCCATACAGCCTACACATCCACACACAGCCTACACATCCATACATCCACACATCCAGCCTACACATCACACACAGCCTACACATCCATACATCCACACACAGCCATACAGCCTACACATCCACACACGGCCTACACATCCACATCACACACAGCCTACACATCCATACATCCACACACAGCCTACACATCACATCCATACAGCCTACACATCCATACATCCACACACAGCCTACACATCCATACATCCACACACATCACACATCCACACACGGCCCACACATCCATACATCCCACACATCCATACATACACACAAACTATCTAGGTCAAACAGGGGAGAGGTGTTGTGCTGTGAGGTGTTGCTTTATCTGTTTTTGAAACCAGGTTTTCTGTTTATTTGAGCAATATGAGATGCAATTATGGCTCTATATATTACTGTACGCTTTATGGAATTTGTTCTGGATTAGAGGACTGTGAGAAGACCTCTGGTGGGGTAAGTGTGTGTATGGTGCACTACTGTATGGTGCACGGTGCACTATAGTGTATGGTGCACTACTGACACAATGATGAAAATAATCATGGCCTTTAAACCTTTAAGCTGCATACTGGACCCTATTCCAACTAAACTACTGAAAGAGCTGCTTCTTGTGCTTGGCCCTACTATGTTGGACATAAACGGCTCTCTATCCACCGGATGTGTACCAAACTCACTAAAAGTGGCAGTAATAAAGCCAAACATTGACCCGGAAAATATAAAAAACTATCGGCCTATATCGAATCTTCCATTCCTCTCAAACATTTTAGAAAAGGCTGTTGCGCAGCAACTCACTGCCTTCCTGAAGACAAACAATGTATACGAAATGCTTCAGTCTGGTTTTAGACCCCATCATAGCACTGAGACTGCACTTGGGAAGGTGGTAAATTACCTTTTAACCTCTTGAACCTATGGGGGCGCTGTCTCATTATTGGATAATAAGACGTGCCCGTTTTAAGCGCAATATTTTGTCACGAAAAGATGCT
Source organism: Oncorhynchus keta (assembly GCF_023373465.1). NCBI lineage: Eukaryota > Metazoa > Chordata > Actinopteri > Salmoniformes > Salmonidae > Oncorhynchus > Oncorhynchus keta. The sequence goes on from NW_026290993.1 coordinate 40,277, forward strand.
CGACTATGCATGGAATTGACAGCCTTGGAAAGACACAACTCTGACGTCTCCAAAACTGCAAAGATATTATCTGTGAGTGCCCCAGAACTAATGCAACAGGCGGAAACCAAGATTAAGTTTCATACAGGAAATGCCCCAGATTCTGAAGGCGCTGTGTTCCAATGTCTCCTTATATGGCTGTGAATGCGCCAGGAATGAGCCCGCGCTTTCTGTCTATTCCCCGAGGTGTCTGCAGCATTGTGAGGTGTTTGTAGGCATATCATTGGAAGATTGACCATAAGAGACTACATTTACCTGGTGTCCCGCCCGGTGTCCTGTGTGCATAATCTGTAGGTCCATGCGCGTTCCATTTCTTCAGAACAGAAAGTAAAATGCCACGATGGATTTTATCGTCGATAGATATGTGAAAAACACCTTGAGGATTGATTCTAAACATCGGTTTGCCATGTTTCTGTCGATATTATGGAGTTAATTTGGAAAAAGTTTGCGTTTTAATGACTTATTATTATTTATTTTTCCTTACCCAAACGCGATGAACAAACGGAGCGATTAGTCGACACAAATAATATTTTTTGTAAAAACGGAACATTTGCTATCTAACAGAGTCTCCTCATTGAAAACATCTGAAGTTCTTCAAAGGTAAATGATTTTATTTGAATGCTTTTATGGTTTTTGTGGAAAATGTTGCATGCTGAATGCTAACGCTAAATGGTACGTTAGCCATCAATACTGTTACACAAATGCTTGTTTTGCAGTGGTTGAGAAGCATATTTAGACAATCATAGATGACAGTGTTGTTAACAAAGGCTAAGCTTGAGAGCAAATAGATTAATTTAATTTCATTTGCGATTTTCATGAATAGTTAACGTTGTGTTATGCTAATGAGCTTGCGGATAGATTTTCACAATCCTGGATACAGGTTTTTTTCTTCGCTAAACGTTACGCAGAAAACGTAGTGATTTGTCCTAAACAAATAATCTTTCAGGAAAAACTCAACATTTTGCTATCTGAGTCTCCTCATTAAACATCCAAAGTTCTTTTTCTGTTTTTGTGAAAATATTGCCTGCTGAATGCTAACGCTAAATGCTACGCTAGCTATCAATACTGTTACACAAATGCTTGTTTTGCTATGGTTGAGAAGCATATTTTGAAAATCTGAGATGTCAGTGTTGTTAACAAAGGCTAAGCTTGAGAGCAAATAGATTAATTTCATTTCATTTGCGATTTTCATGAATAGTTAACGTTGCGTTATGGTAATGAGCTTGAGGCTGTAGTCACGATACTGGATCCGGGATGGCTCGACGCAAGAAGTTAATGGCATCAGACCGAGGCTCTGCATCTGTCCTCGTGCTCCTAGACCTTAGTGCTGCTTTTGATACCATCGATCACCACATTCTTTTGGAGAGATTGGAAACCCAAATTGGTCTACACGGACAAGTTCTGGCCTGGTTTAGATCTTATCTGTTGGAAAGATATCAGTTTGTCTCTGTGAATGGTTTGTCCTCTGACAAATCAACTGTAAATGTCGGTGTTCCTCAAGGTTCCGTTTTAGGACCACTATTGTTTTCATTATATATTTGACCTCTTGGGGATGTCATTGAAAACATAATGTTAACTTTCACTGCTATGCGGATGACACATAGCTGTACATTTCAATGAAACATGGTGAAGCCCCAAAATTGCCCTCGCTAGAAGCATGTGTTTCAGACATAAGGAAGTGGAGGGCTGCAAATTTTCTACTTTTAAACTCGGACAAAACAGAGATGCTTGTTCTAGGTCCCAAGAAACAAAGATATCTTCTGTTGAATCTGACAATTAATCTTAATGGTTGTACAGTCGTCTCAAATAAAACGGAAGGACCTCGGCGTTACTCTGGACCCTGATCTCTCTTTTGACGAACATATCAAGACAGCTTTATTCCATCTACGTAACATTGCAAAAATCAGAACCTTTCTGTCCAAACATATTGCAGAAAAAGGTATCGTTGCTTTTGTCCCTAGAATTTCTAAGCAAACAGCTGGAGGCAGGGCTTTCTCCTATAGAGCTCCATTTTTATGGAACGGTCTGCCTACCCATGTCAGAGACGTAAACTCGGTCTCAACCTTTAAGTCTTTACTGAAGACTCATCTCTTCAGTGGGTCATATGATTGAGTGTAGTCTGGCCCAGGAGTGAGAAGGTGAACGGAAAGGCTTTGGAGCAACGAACTGCCCTTGCTGTCTCTGCCTGGCCGGTTCCCCTCTTTCCACTGGGATTCTCTGCCTCTAACTCTATTATAGGGGCTGAGTCACTGGCATACCGTCCTTGGGAGGGGTGCGTCACCTGAGTGGGTTGAGTCACTGATGTGGTCATCCTGTCTGGGTTGGCGCCCCCCTTGGGTTGTGCCGTTGCGGAGATCTTTGTGGGCTATACTCAGCCTTGTCTCAGGATGGTAAGTTGGTGGTTGAAGATATCCCTCTAGTGGTGTGGGGGCTGTTCTTTGGCAAAGTGGGTGTGGTTATATCCTTCCTGTTTGGCCCTGTCTGGGGTGTCCTCGGATGGGGCCACAGTGTCTCCTGACCCCTCCTGTCTCAGCCTCCAGTATTTATGCTGCAGTGGTTTGTGTCGGGGGGCTAGGGTCAGTTTGTTATATCTGGAGTACTTCTCCTGTCCTATTCAGTGTCCTGTGTGAATTTAAGTGTGCTCTCTCTAATTCTCTCTTTCTTTCTCTCTCTCGGAGGACCTGAGCCCTAGGACCATGCCTCAGGACTACCTGACATGATGACGTGCTGCTGCTCCAGTTTCAACTGTTCTGCCTTATTATTATTGGACCATGCTGGTCATTTATGAACATTTGAACATCTTGGCCATGTTCTGTTATAATCTCCACCCGGCACAGCCAGAAGAGGACTGGCCACCCCACATAGCCTGGTTCCTCTCTAGGTTTCTTCCTAGGTTTTGGCCTTTCTAGGAGTTTTTCCGAGCCACCGTGCTTCTACACCTGCATTGCTTGCTGTTTGGGGTTTCAGGCTGGGTTTCTGTACAGCACTTTGAGATATCAGCTGATGTACGAAGGGCTATATAAATACATTTGATTTGATTTTGATTTGATTTTGTTGACCAGAGCCCTATATAGAACACTACTGTTGACCAGAGCCCTATTCCCTATATAGAAGTATATACAAAGGAAGTTCCATGCAATAAGGGCTCTATATAATAATGTACGCTTTACGGGATTTGTCCTGGATTAGAGGTGTCACGATCGTCGTAGTGAGGAGACCAAGGCGCAGCGTGATATGAATACATGTTCTATATTTAATGAAGAAAGAACACTGAAACAAACTTACAAAACAACAAATGACCGTGACGCTATATCATCTAAATGTGCAGACACAGGCAACTGCCTCTAATTGAGAACCAATCTAGGCAACCATAGACATACATAAACATCTCAATGGTAAACAACCCCATAAACCTACAAAACTCCTAGACAGTACAAAACACATACATCACCCATGTCACACCCCGACCTAATCAAAATACACTGCTCAAAAAATTAAGGGAACACTAAAATAACATCCTAGATCTGAATTAATAAAATATTCTTATTAAATACTTTTTTCTTTACATAGTTGAATGTGCTGACAACAAAATCACACAAAAATTATCAATGGAAATCAAATTTATCAACCCATGGAGTCACACTCAAAATCAAAGTGGAAAACCACACTACAGGCTGATCCAACTTTGATGTAATGTCCTTAAAACAAGTCAAAATGAGGCTCAGTAGTGTGTGTGGCCTCCACATGCCTGTATGACCTCCCTACAATGCCTGGGCATGCTCCTGATGAGGTGGCGGATGGTCTCCTGAGGGATCTCCTCCCAGACCTGGACTAAAGCATCCGCAAACTCCTGGACAGTCTGTGGTGCAACGTGGCGTTGGTGGATGGAGCGAGACATGCCTTCCTCTTGCAGGAACTGCTGACACACTCCAGCCACATGAGGTCTAGCATTGTCTTGCAGTAGGAGGAACCCAGGGCCAACCACACCAGCATATGGTCTCACAAGGGGTCTGAGGATCTCATCTCAGTACCTAATGACAGTCAGGCTACCTCTGGCGAGCACATGGAGGGCTGTGCGGCCCCACAAAGAAATGCCACCCCACACCATGACTGACCCACCACCACACCGGTCATGCTGGAGGATGTTGCAGGCAGCAGAACGTTCTCCATGGCGTCTCCAGACTGTCACGTCTGTCACATGTGCTCAGTGTGAAACTGCTTTCATCTGTGAAGAGCACAGGCGCCAGTGCCAATCTTGGTGTTCTCTGGCAAATGCCAAACGTCCTGCACGGTGTTTGGCTGTAAGCACAACCCCCACCTGTGGACGTCGGACCCTCATACCACCCTCATGGAGTCTGTTTCTGACCATTTGAGCAGACACATGCACATTTGTGGCCTGCTGGAGGTCATTTTGCAGGGCTCTGGTAGTGCTCCTCCTTGCACAAAGGCGGAGGTAGCGGTCCTGCTGCTGGGTTGTTGCCCTCCTACGGCTTCCTCCACGTCTCCTGATGTACTGGCCTGTCTCCTGGTATCGCCTCCATGCTCTGGACACTACTCTGACAGACACAGGAAACCTTCTTGCCACAGCTCACATTGATGTGCCATCCTGGATGAGCTGCACTACCTGAGCCACTTGTGTGGGTTGTAGACTCCGTCTCATGCTACCACTAGAGTGAAAGCACCGCCAGCATTCAAAAGTGACCAAAACATCAGCCAGGAAGCATAGGAACTGAGAAGGGGTCTGTGGTCCCCACCTGTAGAACCACTCCTTTATTGGAGGTGTCTTGCTAAATGTCTATAATTTCCACCTGTTATCTATTCCATTTTCACAACAGCATGTGAAATTTATTGTCAATCAGTGTTGCTTCCTAAGTGGACAGTTTGATTTCACAGAAGTGTGACTGACTTGGAGTTACATTTTGTTGTGTAAGTGTTCCCTTTATTTTTTTGAGCAGTGTATATAAAGAAAACAAAGAATACTCAGGTCAGGGCGTGACAAGAGGACTGTCAAAGACCTCTGGTGGGGTAAGTGTGTGTGTCAGAGCTATGTGTAAGTTGATTATGCAAACAATTTGGGATTTTCAACACATTGTTTCTTATAAAAAGAAGAAGTCACGCAGTCAGTCTCTCCTCAACTCTGAGCCAAGAGAGACTGGCAGCATAGTGTTAATATCAGCCCTCTGATTACAGTCAGTCTCTCCTCAACTCTTAGCCAAGAGAGACTGGCAGCATAGTGTTAATATCAGCCCTCTGATTACAGTCAGTCTCTCCTCAACTCTGAGCCAAGTGAGACTGACAGCATAGTGTTAATATCAGCCCTCTGATTACAGTCAGTCTCTCCTCAACTCTTAGCCAAGTGAGACTGGCAGCATAGTGTTAATATCAGCCCTCTGATTACACTCAGTCTCTCCTCAACTCTCAGCCAAGAGAGACTGGCAGCATAGTGTTAATATCAGCCCTCTGATTACAGTCAGTCTCTCCTCAACTCTTAGCCAAGTGAGACTGGCAGCATAGTGTTAATATCAGCCCTCTGATTACAGTCAGTCTCTCCTCAACTCTTAACCAAGAGAGACTGGCAGCATAGTGTTAATATCAGCCCTCTGATTACAGTCAGTCTCTCCTCAACTCTTAACCAAGAGAGACTGGCAGCATAGTATTAATATCAGCCCTCTGATTACAGTCACTCTCTCCTCAACTCTTAACCAAGAGAGACTGGCAGCATAGTGTTAATATCAGCCCTCTGATTACAGTCAGTCTCTCCTCAACTCTTAGTCAAGAGAGACTGGCAGCATAGTATTAATATCAGCCCTCTGATTACAGTCAGTCTCTCCTCAACTCTGAGCCAAGTGAGACTGGCAGCATAGTATTAATATCAGCCCTCTGATTACAGTCAGTCTCTCCTCAACTCTTAACCAAGAGAGACTGGCAGCATAGTATTAATATCAACCCTCTGATTACAGTCAGTCTCTCCTCAACTCTTAGCCAAGAGAGACTGACAGCATAGTATTAATATCAGCCCTCTGATTACAGTCAGTCTCTCCTCAACTCTTAGCCAAGTGAGACTGGCAGCATAGTGTTAATATCAGCCCTCTGATTACAGTCAGTCTCTCCTCAACTCTGAGCCAAGAGAGACTGGCAGCATAGTGTTAATATCAGCCCTCTGATTACAGTCAGTCTCTCCTCAACTCTTAACCAAGAGAGACTGGCAGCATAGTGTTAATATTAGCCCTCTGATTACAGTCAGTCTCTCCTCAACTCTTAACCAAGAGAGACTGGCAGCATAGTGTTAATATCAGCCCTCTGATTACAGTCAGTCTCTCCTCAACTCTTAGCCAAGTGAGACTGGCAGCATAGTGTTAATATCAGCCCTCTGATTACAGTCAGTCTCTCCTCAACTCTGAGCCAAGAGAGACTGGCAGCATAGTGTTAATATCAGCCCTCTGATTACAGTCAGTCTCTCCTCAACTCTGAGCCAAGAGAGACTGGCGTGCATAGTGTTAATATCAGCCCTCTGATTACAGTCAGTCTCTCCTCAACTCTTAGCCAAGAGAGACTGGCAGCATAGTGTTAATATTAGCCCTCTGATTACAGTCAGTCTCTCCTCAACTCTTAACCAAGAGAGACTGGCAGCATAGTATTAATATTAGCCCTCTGATTACAGTCAGTCTCTCCTCAACTCTTAACCAAGAGAGACTGGCAGCATAGTGTTAATATTAGCCCTCTGATTACAGTCAGTCTCTCCTCAACTCTTAACCAAGAGAGACTGGCAGCATAGTGTTAATATTAGCCCTCTGATTACAGTCAGTCTCTCCTCAACTCTTAACCAAGAGAGACTGGCAGCATAGTGTTAATATTAGCCCTCTGATTACAGTCAGTCTCTCCTCAACTCTTAACCAAGAGAGACTGGCAGCATAGTGTTAATATAGCCCTCTGATTACAGTCAGTCTCTCCTCAACTCTTAACCAAGTGAGACTGGCAGCATAGTGTTAATATCAGCCCTCTGATTACAGTCAGTCTCTCCTCAACTCTGAGCCAAGAGAGACTGGCAGCATAGTGTTAATATCAGCCCTCTGATTACAGTCAGTCTCTCCTCAACTCTTAACCAAGAGAGACTGGCAGCATAGTGTTAATATCAGCCCTCTGATTACAGTCAGTCTCTCCTCAACTCTTAACCAAGAGAGACTGGCAGCATAGTATTAATATCAGCCCTCTGATTACAGTCAGTCTCTCCTCAACTCTGAGCCAAGAGAGACTGGCAGCATAGTGTTAATATCAACCCTCTGATTACAGTCAGTCTCCTCAACTCTTAGCCAAGAGAGACTGACAGCATAGTATTAATATCAGCCCTCTGATTACAGTCAGTCTCTCCTCAACTCTTAGCCAAGTGAGACTGGCAGCATAGTGTTAATATCAGCCCTCTGATTACAGTCAGTCTCTCCTCAACTCTTAACCAAGAGAGACTGGCAGCATAGTATTAATATCAGCCCTCTGATTACAGTCAGTCTCTCTCAACTCTTAACCAAGAGAGACTGGCAGCATAGTGTTAATATCAGCCCTCTGATTACAGTCAGTCTCTCCTCAACTCTTAACCAAGAGAGACTGGCAGCATAGTGTTAATATCAGCCCTCTGATTACAGTCAGTCTCTCCTCAACTCTAAGCCAAGAGAGACTGGCAGCATAGTATTAATATCAGCCCTCTGATTACAGTCAGTCTCTCCTCAACTCTGAGCCAAGTGAGACTGGCAGCATAGTATTAATATCAGCCCTCTGATTACAGTCAGTCTCTCCTCAACTCTTAACCAAGAGAGACTGGCAGCATAGTATTAATATCAACCCTCTGATTACAGTCAGTCTCTCCTCAACTCTTAGCCAAGAGAGACTGACAGCATAGTATTAATATCAGCCCTCTGATTACAGTCAGTCTCTCCTCAACTCTTAGCCAAGTGAGACTGGCAGCATAGTGTTAATATCAGCCCTCTGATTACAGTCAGTCTCTCCTCAACTCTGAGCCAGAGAGACTGGCAGCATAGTGTTAATATCAGCCCTCTGATTACAGTCAGTCTCTCCTCAACTCTTAACCAAGAGAGACTGGCAGCATAGTGTTAATATTAGCCCTCTGATTACAGTCAGTCTCTCATCAACTCTTAACCAAGAGAGACTGGCAGCATAGTATTAATATCAGCCCTCTGATTACAGTCAGTCTCTCCTCAACTCTTAGCCAAGAGAGACTGGCAGCATAGTGTTAATATCAGCCCTCTGATTACAGTCAGTCTCTCCTCAACTCTTAACCAAGAGAGACTGGCAGCATAGTGTTAATATCAGCCCTCTGATTACAGTCAGTCTCTCCTCAACTCTTAACCAAGAGAGACTGGCAGCATAGTATTAATATCAGCCCTCTGATTACAGTCAGTCTCTCCTCAACTCTGAGCCAAGTGAGACTGGCAGCATAGTGTTAATATCAGCCCTCTGATTACAGTCAGTCTCTCCTCAACTCTTAGCCAAGAGAGACTGACAGCATAGTATTAATATCAGCCCTCTGATTACAGTCAGTCTCTCCTCAACTCTTAGCCAAGAGAGACTGGCAGCATAGTATTTATATCAGCCCTCTGATTACAGTCAGTCTCTCCTCAACTCTTAGCCAAGAGAGACTGGCAGCATAGTGTTAATATCAGCCCTCTGATTACAGTCAGTCTCTCCTCAACTCTTAGCCAAGTGAGACTGGCAGCATAGTGTTAATATCAGCCCTCTGATTACAGTCAGTCTCTCCTCAACTCTGAGCCAAGAGAGACTGGCAGCATAGTGTTAATATCAGCCCTCTGATTACAGTCAGTCTCTCCTCAACTCTTAGCCAAGTGAGACTGGCAGCATAGTGTTAATATCAGCCCTCTGATTACAGTCAGTCTCTCCTCAACTCTGAGCCAAGAGAGACTGGCAGCATAGTGTTTATATCAGCCCTCTGATTACAATGAAGATTAAGACATGCCTTTGTTCTGGGCCAGCTACAGCTTAACTAGGTGTTTCTTTGCAGCACTTGACCACATGAATGGACAATAAATCAAACTAGAGCCCGCAGGACCTGCTTTAGGAGTGTGGTGTCAAGAAATCTGAGCATCTTTTTAAATTCATTTTTTAATCCCCATTTCTCCCTAATTTCGTGGTATCCAATTGTTAGTAGTTACTATCTTGTCTCATCGCTACAACTCCCATATGGGCTCGGGAAAGACGAAGGTCGAAAGCCATGCATCCTCCGAAACACAACCCAACCAAGCCGCACTGCTTCTTAACACAGCGCGCATCCAACCCGAAGCCAGCCGCACCAATGTGTCGGAGGAAACACCGTGCACCTGGCGACCTGGTTAGCGTGCACTGCGGCCGGCCCACCACAAGAGTCGCTAGTGGGCGATGAGAGATGGATATCCCTACCGACCAAACCCTCGCTAACCCGGACGACGCTAGGCCAATTGTGCGCCGCCCACGGATCTCCCGGTCGCAGCCGGCTGCGATGCAGAGCCTGGGCGAGATCCCAGAATCTCTGGTGGTACAGCTAGCGCTGCGATGCCCTAGACCACTGCGCCACCCGGGAGGCCCGAGCATCTCTTTTTTACGGACAGACCTCTCCCCATCTTTACAACCATTGTAAACTATCATGGTCAAAAGATTAAATCTAAGGTAACGGCAAGTCATTTAGTCTCCTCAACTTGTTCAACAGCCACACCATTCATTACCAGATTCAGGATATATGCTGAACAGAAATATAAATGCAACATGCAACAATTTCAAAGATTTTACTGAGTTACAGTTCATATAATTAATGAATTCATTAGTCCCTAATCTATGGATTTCACATAACTGGGAGTACAGATATGCATCTGTTGGTCAAAGATACCTTAAGAAAGGGTAGGGAAGAGGATCAGAAAACCAGTCAGTACCTGATGTGACCGCCATCTGCCTCATACAGCGTCACACATCTCCTTCACATAGAGTTGATCAGGGATTGTGGCCTGTGGAATGTGGTCCCACTCATCTTCGATGGCTGTGCAAAGATGTTGTATATTTGTCGGGAACTGGAACATGCTGTCGTACACGTCGATCCAGAGCATCCCAAACATGCTTAATGGGTGACATGTCTGGTGAGTATGTAGGCCAGGGAAGAACTAGGACATTTTCAGCTTCTAGGAACTGTGTACACATCCTTGCGACATGAGGTGGTGCTTTATCATGCTGAAATATGAGGTGATGTTCCAATGGGCCTCAGGAACTCGTCACGGTATCTCTGCATTCAAATTACCATTGATAAAATGCAATTGTGTTCGCTGTCTGTAGCTTATACCTGCCTACGCCATAACTCCACCACCACCATGTGGCACTCTGTTCACAACGTTGACATCAGCGAACCGCTCGCCCACATGACGCCATACATGTGGTCTGCAGTTGTGAGCGGACGTACTGCCAAATCCTCGAAACGACGTTGAAGGCAGCTTATGTTAGAGAAATGATGGAGTTATGACTTCCGGCGCCGACAGAGACGGCCACCTCGCTTTCGCATTTTTTTTTATGTGTTATTTCTTACATTGTTACCCCAGGAAATCTTAGGTTTTATTACATACTGTCGGGAGGAACTATTTGATATAAGAGCAACGTCAACTCAACATTACGACCAGGAATACAACTTTCACAAAGGGGATGCTCTGTTTGGTCCGCCACCCAGGACAATGGATAGGATCCCAGCCGGCGACCCAAAACAACAGCGCCGCAGAAGGGGCAGACGGAGTGGTCTTCTGGTCAGGCTCCGTAGACAGGCAAATCGCGCACCGCTCCCGAGCATACTACTCGCCAATGTCCAGTCACTTGACAACAAGGTAAACGATATTCGAGCAAGGGTTGCCTTTCAGAGAGACATCAGAGACTAACGTTCTTTGTTTCACGGAAACATGGCTCACTCTGAATACGTTAGAGTCAGTACAGCCACCTGGTTTCTTCACGCACCGCGCTGACAGAAACAAACATCTCTCTGGTCAGAAGGGCGGGGGTGTATGCCTTATGTTTAACGAGTCGTGGTGTGATCATAACAACATACAGGAACGCAAGTCTTTTGTTCACCTGACTTAGAATTCCTTACAATCAAATGCAGACCACATTATCTACCAAGAGAATTTTCTTTGATCATAATCACAGTCGTGTATATCTCCCCCAAGCAGACACATCGACGGCCCTGAAAGAACTTCATTTGACTCTATGTAAAACTGGAAACCACATATCCTGAGACTGCATTTATTGTAGCTGGGGATTTTAACAAGGCTGATCCCTAAAACAACAAGGGACAAGGATCCCTAAATTTTATCAGCATATCGAATGCGCAACACGGGCTGGATCGTTGTTATTCTAACTTCTGTGGTGCATATAAAGCCCTCCCCCACCCTCCTTTCGGAAAATCACTGACCACGACTCCATTTTGTTGCTCCCAGCCTATAGACTAAAACTAAAACAGGAAGCGCCCGTGCTCAGGTCTGTTCAACGCTGGTCCGACCAATCGGATTCCACGCTTCAAGATTGCCTCGATCACATGGACTGGGATATATTTTGCATAGCGTCGAACAACAACACTGATTAATACGCTAATTTGGTGAGGGAGTTTATTAGCAAGGGCATCGGTGATGTTGTACCCACAGCGTCTATTAAAACATTCCCCAACCAGAAACCGTCGATTGAAGGCAGCATTCGCGCAAAACTGAAAGTGCGAACCACTGCTTTTAATCATGGCAAGGTGACCGGAAACATGACCGAATACAAACAGTGTAGCTATTCCCTCCGCAAGGCAATAAAACAAGCTAAGCGTCAGTATAAAGACAAAGTAGAGACGCAATTCAACGGCTCAGACACGAGAGGTATGTGGCAGGGTCTACAGTCAATCACGGACTACAAGAGGAAATCCGGCCCCGTCGCGTACCAGGATGTCTTGCTCCCAGACAAACTGGACAACTTCTTTGCTCGCTTTGAGGGCAATACAGTGCCACTGTCATGTCCAAGCTATCCTTCACAAATCAAATCAAAACATTTAAACGTGTTTACCCTTGCTAGGCTGCAGGCCCAGACGGCATCCCGAGCCGCGCCCTCAGAGCATGCTTCAGACCAGCTGGCTGGTGTGTTTACGGACATATTCAATCAATCCTTATCCCAGTCTGCTGTTCCCACATGCTTCAAGAGGGCCACCATTGTTCCTGTTCCCAATAAAGCGACGGTAACTGCAGCCCGTAGCACTCACTTCCGTCATCATGAAGTGCTTTGAGAGACTAGTCAAGGACCATGTCACCTCCACCCTTACCTGACACCTAGACCCACTCTAATTTGCTTACCGCACCAATAGGTCGACAGACGACACAATCGCAATCACACTGCACACTGCCCTAACCCATCTGGACAAGAGGAATACCTATTTAAGAATGCTGTTCATCGACCACAGCTCAGCATTTAACACCATAGTACCCTACAAACACATCATTAAGCTCTGGGTCTCGACCCCGCCCTGTGCAACTGGGTCCTGGACTTCCTGACACTGGGCCACCCCCAAGTGGTGAGGGTAGGCAACAACATCTCCACCCCGCTGATCCTCAAAACTGGGGCCCCACAAGGATATGTTCTCAGCCCTCTCCTGTACTCTCCTGTATGTTCACCCATGACTGCGTGGCCATGCACGCCTCCAACTCAATTATCAAGTTTGCAGACGACACTACAGTGGTAGGCTTGATTACCATCAACGACACAATACGGCCTACAGGGAGAAGGTGAGGGCCCTCAGGCTGAGTGTGGTGTCAGGAAATAACCTAACACTCAATGTCAACAAAACAAAAGAGATGGTTGTGGACTTCAGGAAACAGCAGAGGAGCAGCCCCCCTATCCACATCGACGGGACAGTAGTGGAGAGGGTGGAAAGTTTTAAGTTCCTTGGCGTACACATCAAGGACAAACTGAAATGGTCCACCCACACAGACAGCGTGGTGAAGAAGGCTCAGCAGCGCCTCTTCAACCTCAGGAGGCTGAAGAAATTTGGCTTGTCACCTGGTACGGCAAAACACCCACAAACGTAAGGCTTCAGAGGGTAGTGATGCACAATCAGATGCAGGCAATCGAGAGCATCCTGCCCACAACCGTAAGGCTCTCCGGGCTGTGAGGACTGCACAATAGCATCCTGTCAGGCTGTATCACCGCCTGGTACGGCAACTGCTCCGCCCTCAACCGTAAGGCTCTCCAGAGGGTAGTGAGGTCTGCACAATCGAGAGCATCCTGTCAGGCTGTATCACCGCCTGGTACGGCAACTGCTCCGCCCACAACCGTAAGGCTCTCCAGAGGGTAGTGAGGTCTGCACAATCGAGAGCATCCTGCCAGGCTGTATCACCGCCTGGTACGGCAACTGTTCCGCCCACAACCGTAAGGCTCTCCAGAGGGTAGTGAGGTCTGCACAATGCATCACAAACTACCTGCCCTCTAGGACACCCACACCACCCGATGTCACAGGAAGGCCAAAAAGAGCCATCAAGACAAGTCATCAAGGACAACAACCGCCCGAACCACTGCCTGTTCACCCCGCTATCATCAAGAAGGCGAGGTCAGTACAAGTGCATCAAAGCTGGGACCGAGAGACTGAAAAACAGCTTCTATCTCAAGGCCATCAGACTGTTAAACAGCCACCACTAACATTGAGTGGCTGCTGCCAACATGCTGACTCAATTCCAGCCACTTTAATGATAAAAAATGTATTTAATAAATGTATCACTAGCCACTTTAAACAATGCTACTTTATATAATGTTACCCTACATTACTCATCTCATATGTGTATACTGTACTCTGTATATACTGTATACCATCTACTACATCTTGCCTATGCCGTTCATTCATATATTTTTATGTACATATTCTTATTCATTCCTTTACACTGTGTATAAGGTAGTTGTTGTGAAATTGTTAGGTTAGATTACTTGTTGGATATTACTACATGGTCGGAACTAGAAGCACAAGCATTTCGCTACACTCACATTAACATCTGCCTATCATGTGTATGTGACAAATAAAATGAGATTTGATGATTTTGATTTGAAATTAACATTCAATTATCTGGCAACAGCTCTGGTGGACATTCCTGCAGTCGCATGCCAATTACTCCCTCAAAACTGGAGACATCTGTGGCATTGTGTTGTGTGACAAAACTGCATATTTTAGATTGGTCTTTTATTCTCCCCAGCACAAGGTGTACCTGTGTTTTTTAAATTGAACCTTTATTTAACCAGGTAGGACAGTTGAGAACAAGTTCTCATTTACAACTGCGACCTGGCCAAGATAAAGCAAAGCAGTGCGACACAAAGTTACACAAGATAAACAAACGTACGTACAGTGTGTGCAAATGTAGTAAGATTAGGGAGGTAAGGCAATAAATAGGCCATAGTGGTGAAGTAATTACAATTTAGCATTTGAACACGGGAGTGATAGATGTGCAGAAGATGAATGTGCAAGTAGAGATAATGGGGTGCAAAGGAGCAAAAATAAAGAACAATATGGGGATGTAGTTGGGTTGGTAGTTGGGTACAGATGGGCTACAGATGGGCTGTGTACAGATGGGCTGTGTACAGATGGGCTGTGTACAGATGGGCTGTGTACAGGTGCAATGAATGGTTAGCTGCTCTGACAACTAATGCTTAATTAAAGTTGTTGAGGGAGATATAAGACTCCAGCTTCAGTGATTTTTGCAATTCGTTCCAGTCATTGGCAGCAGAGAACTGGAAGGAAAGGAGGCCAAAGGAGGAATTGACTTTGGGGGTGACCAGTGAAATATACCTGCTGGAGCGCGTGCTACAGGTGGGTGCTGCTATGGTGACCAGCGAGCTGAGATAAGGTGGGATAAGCAGGGTCTTGTAGATGACCTGGAGCCAGTGGGTTTGGCGATGAGTATGAAGTGAGGGCCAGCCAATGAGAGCGTACAGGTCGCACCTCCATCACTCTTGTATCCCTGTACATTGTTAATATGGTACTGAACTGACCCTGTATATAGTCACCTTACCCCAATACATATCTACCTCCATCACTCCAGTATCCCTGTACATTGTTAGTATGGTACTGACCCTGCATATAGTACACTTTCTTTATCATTTTCTTCTGATTTCTACTGTGTTTTTGTTCTATTTTAGTCTATTGTGTGGTACTATAGTGATATTGATTAGTGCATTGTTGGGAAAACAGCCCAAAAGGCATTTCACTGTACTTGTGCACGTGACAATAAAACAGTGAAACTTGAAGACTGATAGTGTGACATTAATGCATATTTAACTACTAACAACATAACTCTTAACAGTCACCAGCTATCAATACAGATAACATGTTCATACAGGCCTGTTTATATTGCCAGGTGTGTGTCTGACCTTCTTGATGAACGTGATGTCTGTCCATGTGTCTGAGGTGAAGTTGTACCCGTCAGTCAGTAGAGACAGGATGTAGCTCCCAGAGAAACAATACTCTGCCAGATACTTCTCCTTCACATCAGGGTGCTGCTGTTTGATCTGCACACACACATTACACATCGAGTGCAGTGAGGAGTGTGACTGGGAGAAAGTGCATGTGTGCTTTTGTGTGTATGTATTTGTATTAATTAAGGATCCCCATTAGTTCCTGCCAAGGCAGCAGCTACTCTTCCTGGGGTTTATTATGGATCCCCATTAGTTCCTGCCAAGGCAGCAGCTACTCTTCCTGGGGTTTATTATGGATCCCCATTAGTTTGCCAAGGCAGCAGCTACTCTTCCTGGGGTTTATTATGGATTCCCATTAGTTCCTACCAAGGCAGCAGCTACTATTCCTGGGGTTTATTATGGATCCCCATTAGTTCCTGCCAAGGCAGCAGCTACTCTTCCTGGGGTTTATTATGGATCCCCATTAGTTCCTGCCGAGGCAGCAGCTACTCTTCCTGGGGTTTATTATGGATCCCCATTAGTTCCTGCCAAGGCAGCAGCTACTCTTCCTGGGGTTTATTATGGATCCCCATTAGTTCCTGCCAAGGCAGCAGCTACTCTTCCTGGGGTTTATTATGGATCCCCATTAGTTCCTGCCGAGGCAGCAGCTACTCTTCCTGGGGTTTATTATGGATCCCCATTAGTTCCTGCCGAGGCAGCAGCTACTCTTCCTGGGGTTTATTATGGATCCCCATTAGTTCCTGCCGAGGCAGCAGCTACTCTTCCTGGGGTTTATTATGGATCCCCATTAGTTCCTGCCAGGCGCAGCTACTCTTCCTGGGGTCCAGCAACATTACGGTAGTTATATACAATTTAAAATATTACAAAACCTTATATTTCATTAAAAAAATTGCCACATTACGTGTGTTCCCTCAGGCCACTAATCTACTACCACATATTTACAATACAAAACCCATGTGTCTGTAGAGTGTGTGTCTTATCATGTGTAAGCATGTGTGTGTGTATATACCTGGGTCCAGGGTGTATAACAGTAAGCATGTGAGTGTGTGTGTATATACCTGGGTCCAGGGTCTAGAACAGTAGCGTGTGTGTGTGTGTATATACCTGGGTCCAGGGTCTAGAACAGTAGCGCTCCAGCTTCTCCCTGCTGCTTTCCAGAGAGCCTGATGTCAAGTTCAGAAAGTTCATCACAAAGTAGAATGCTGAGAATGCCTGAGAGAGAGACAGAGAGGAGAGAAACAGAGAAGAGAGAGGAGAAGAGAAGGAAGAGGAGAGAGAAAAGTGAGACGAGAGAAATAAAGGGAGGGAGAGAGGAGACAAGAGAGAAATAAAGGGAGGGAGAAAGAAGAGAGGGAGAGAAGAGACAGACAGAGGGAGAGATGAGAGACAGAGAGAGACAGAAAGAGAAGGAGAGAGAGAGACAGAAAGAAGAGACAGACAGAAGAGACAGACAGACAGAGGGAGAGAGAAGAGACAGAGAGCGAGAGACAGAAAGAAGAGACAGACAGAGGGAGAGAGGAGAGACAGAGAGACAGAAAGAGAAGGAGAGAGAGAGAGAGAGAGAGAGAGAGAGCAGAAAGAGACAGAAAGAAAGAAGAGACAGACAGAGAGGGAGAGAGAAGAGACACGGCCCGAGAGAGACAGAAAGAGAGGGAGAGAGAGACAGAGAGAGACAGACAGAGAGGGAGAGAGAGAGACAGAGAGAGAGACAGAAAGAGAGAGAGAGAGACAGAGAGAGAGAGACAGAAAGAGAGGGAGAGAGAGAGCGAGAGACAGAAAGAAAGAAGAGACAGACAGAGAGGGAGAGAGAAGAGACAGACCGAGAGAGACAGAAAGAGACAGCTAAATTAAAAAGACAGATGATTCTGAGAATTTTCTCACAACTTGTCATTCTCATCACTAAGAAGTGTTCTGCATTCAATCCCAGAAGGGGTTACCAGGGGTTTACAAGACCCTGTTGAAGGTGCCCTTTGAAGAACCCTTTTGGTTCCAGGTAGAACCCTTTTGGGTTCCATGAAGGTTCTACCTGAAACCAAAAAGGGTTATCCTATAGGGACAGCCGAAAAAAAAAAAAACTTTTGGAACCCTTTTTTCTAAGAATGTAGGGTTAGGGTAAAAGTTAAGCTCACCCCAAACGGCCCCTGTAGTGGTGGCTGGTAGATCCTGTTGAAAGAACAGCGACTGAAGCTGCAGCTACTGAAGTTGAAGATTCGTCTGACTACTTCCTGGCACAATGATGCGTTTCCTGTTCCTACGTGAGTGAAACTGTCCCTGGAGATGAGGGGTTTCCCAGCCATGACGCAAGGGCTGGAGTACACGCTAAAGTAGCTTCGATCAACACTATAACCTGGGTGGAAACACGGGTCCAGCACTGAGCTGTCCCCAGACTGACAGACAGACAGACAGACAGACAGACAGACAGACAGACAGACAGACAGACAGACAGACAGACAGACAGACAGACACACAGACACACAGACACACAGACAGACACACAGAGTTATGAGCCAGGGATCAAAGGTAAGACATCAGGATTAGAGGTCTGGGGTCAAGATTACCTGAGTCTGCTGAGCAAGCGCCAGTTTGAGCGCTTGGTCTTTCCCGTAGCACAGGAAACTGTGTGTGTAGAGGAAGTAGTCATTTCCATACAGACGGAAGGTCACAGCGTTCTCCGCCGATTCCTCCGCCACATCCTGATTGGCTACAAAGCTGATCTGAGTGGAGGCTCCGCCCAGGTCAAGAGCTCCGGTGGTCCCTGAGCCCTGCAGCACACACACACACACACACACACACACACACACACACACACACACACACACACACACACACACACACACACACACCACACCTGTTTCAGTATATCACTCAGCAGTAGCGGTGCCTGGGTAAAATCACAAGGGAAGCCAGAAAAAAATGCCGTATTCCAACCTATGTGTTGTGGTGATGGCATAGTTTGATCTATAACCTGTTAGTTCATATGTCTTGTGACCATATGTCTTGTGACCGTGGCCTAAAGGCCAAGACAATAAGACTCCTCTCTGTCATGTTGACTCACCCTACTGGTAGAGAAACACCACCCTCCTCTCTGCCATGTTGACTCACCCTACTGGTAGACAAAACCACCCTCCTCTCTGTCATGTTGACTCACCCTACTGGTAGAGAAAACCACCCTCCTCTCTGCCATGTTGACTCACCCTACTGGTAGAGAAACACCACCCTCCTCTCTGTCATGTTGACTCACCCTACTGGTAGAGAAACACCACCCTCCTCTCTGCCATGTTGACTCACCCTACTGGTAGAGAAACACCACCTCCTCCTCTCATGTTGACTCACCCTACTGGTAGAGAAACACCACCCTCCTCTCTGTCATGTTGACTCACCCTAATGGTAGAGAAACACCACCCTCCTCTCTGTCATGTTGACTCACCCTACTGGTAGAGAAACACCACCCTCCTCTCTATCATGTTGAATCACCCTACTGGTAGAGAAACACCACCCTCCTCTCTCTCATGTTGACTCACCCTACTGGTAGAGAAACACCACCCTCCTCTCTGTCATGTTGACTCACCCTACTGGTAGAGAAACACCACCCTCCTCTCTATCATGTTGACTCACCCTACTGGTAGAGAAACACCACCCCTCCTCTCATGTTGACTCACCCTACTGGTAGAGAAACACCACCCTCGTCTCTATCATGTTGACTCACCCTACTGGTAGAGAAACACCACCCTCCTCTCATGTTGACTCACCCTACTGGTAGAGAAACACCACCCTCCTCTCTCTCATGTTGACTCACCCTACTGGTAGAGAAACACCACCCTCCTCTCTGTCATGTTGACTCACCCTACTGGTAGAGAAACACCACCCTCCTCTCATGTTGACTCACCCTACTGGTAGAGAAACACCACCCTCGTCTCTATCATGTTGACTCACCCTACTGGTAGAGAAACACCACCCTCCTCGCTATACTGTTGACTCACCCTACTGGTAGAGAAACACCACCCTCGTCTCTATCATGTTGACTCACCCTACTGGTAGAGAAACACCACCCTCCTCTCTATCATGTTGACTCACCCTACTGGTAGAGAAACACCACCCTCGTCTCTATCATGTTGACTCACCCTACTGGTAGAGAAACACCACCCTCCTCGCTATCATGTTGACTCACCCTACTGGTAGAGAAACACCACCCTCCTCTCTGTCATGTTGACTCACCCTACTGGTAGAGAAATACCACCCTCCTCTCATGTTGACTCACCCTACTGGTAGAGAAACACCACCCTCCTCTCTCTCATGTTGACTCACCCTACTGGTAGAGAAACACCACCCTCCTCTCATGTTGACTCACCCTACTAGTAGAGAAACACCACCCTCCTCTCTCTCATGTTGACTCACCCTACTGGTAGAGAAACACCACCCTCCTCTCTGTCATGTTGACTCACCCTACTGGTAGAGAAACACCACCCTCCTCTCTATCATGTTGACTCACCCTACTGGTAGAGAAACACCACCCCCTCCTCTCATGTTGACTCACCCTACTGGTAGAGAAACACCACCCTCCTCTCTATCATGTTGACTCACCCTACTGGTAGAGAAACACCACCCCCTCCTCTCATGTTGACTCACCCTACTGGTAGAGAAACACCACCCTCCTCTCTCTCATGTTGACTCACCCTACTGGTAGAGAAACACCACCCTCCTCTCTGTCATGTTGACTCACCCTACTGGTAGAGAAACACCACCCTCCTCTCTATCATGTTGACTCACCCTACTGGTAGAGAAACACCACCCTCCTCTCATGTTGACTCACCCTACTGGTAGAGAAACACCACCCTCGTCTCTATCATGTTGACTCACCCTACTGGTAGAGAAACACCACCCTCCTCGCTATACTGTTGACTCACCCTACTGGTAGAGAAACACCACCCTCGTCTCTATCATGTTGACTCACCCTACTGGTAGAGAAACACCACCCTCCTCGCTATCATGTTGACTCACCCTACTGGTAGAGAAACACCACCCTCGTCTCTATCATGTTGACTCACCCTACTGGTAGAGAAACACCACCCTCCTCGCTATCATGTTGACTCACCCTACTGGTAGAGAAACACCACCCTCCTCTCTGTCATGTTGACTCACCCTACTGGTAGAGAAACACCACCCTCCTCTCATGTTGACTCACCCTACTGGTAGAGAAACACCACCCTCCTCTCTATCATGTTGACTCACCCTACTGGTAGAGAAACACCACCCTCCTCTCATGTTGACTCACCCTACTGGTAGAGAAACACCACCCTCGTCTCTATCATGTTGACTCACCCTACTGGTAGAGAAACACCACCCTCCTCTCATGTTGACTCACCCTACTAGTAGAGAAACACCACCCTCCTCTCTGTCATGTTGACTCACCCTACTGGTAGAGAAACACCACCCTCCTCTCATGTTGACTCACCCTACTGGTAGAGAAACACCACCCTCCTCTCTGTCATGTTGACTCACCCTACTGGTAGAGAAACACCACCCTCCTCTCTGTCATGTTGACTCACCCTACTGGTAGAGAAACACCACCCTCCTCTCTGTCATGTTGACTCACCCTACTGGTAGAGAAACACCACCCTCCTCTCTGTCATGTTGACTCACCCTACTGGTAGAGACACACCACCCTCCTCTCTGTCATGTTGACTCACCCTACTGGTAGAGAAACACCACCCTCCTCTCTGTCATGTTGATTCACCCTACTGGTAGAGACACACCACCCTCCTCTCTGTCATGTTGATTCACCCTACTGGTAGAGAAACACCACCTCCTCTCTCTGTCATGTTGATTCACCCTACTGGTAGAGACACACCACCCTCCTCTCTGTCATGTTGACTCACCCTACTGGTAGAGAAACACCACCCTCCTCTCATGTTGACTCACCCTACTGGTAGAGAAACACCACCCTCGTCTCTATCATGTTGACTCACCCTACTGGTAGAGAAACACCACCCTCCTCTCTGTCATGTTGACTCACCCTACTGGTAGAGAAACACCACCCTCCTCTCTGCCATGTTGACTCACCCTACTGGTAGAGAAACACCACCCTCCTCTCTGTCATGTTGACTCACCCTACTGGTAGAGAAACACCACCCTCCTCTCATGTTGACTCACCCTACTGAAACACCACCCTCCTCTCATGTTGACTCACCCTACTGGTAGAGAAACACCACCCTCCTCTCATGTTGACTCACCCTACTGGTAGAGACACACCACCCTCCTCTCTGTCATGTTGACTCACCCTACTGGTAGAGAAACACCACCCTCCTCTCATGTTGACTCACCCTACTGGTAGAGAAACACCACCCTCGTCTCTATCATGTTGACTCACCCTACTGGTAGAGAAACACCACCCTCCTCTCTGTCATGTTGACTCACCCTACTGGTAGAGAAACACCATCCTCCTCTCTGTCATGTTGACTCACCCTACTGGTGAAACACCACCCTCCTCTCATGTTGACTCACCCTACTGGTAGAGAAACACCACCCTCCTCTCTGTCATGTTGACTCACCCTACTGGTAGAGAAACACCACCCTCCTCTCTGTCATGTTGACTCACCCTACTGGTAGAGAAACACCACCCTCCTCTCTGTCATGTTGAATCACCCTACTGGTAGAGAAACACCACCCTCCTCTCTGCCATGTTGACTCACCCTACTGGTAGAGAAACACCACCCTCCTCTCTGTCATGTTGAATCACCCTACTGGTAGAGAAACACCACCCTCCTCTCTGTCATGTTGACTCACCCTACTGGTAGAGAAACACCACCCTCCTCTCATGTTGACTCACCCTACTGGTAGAGAAACACCATCCTCCTCTCTCTCATGTTGACTCACCCTACTGGTAGAGAAACACCATCCTCCTCTCTGTCATGTTGACTCACCCTACTGGTAGAGAAACACCACCCTCCTCTCTGTCATGTTGACTCACCCTACTGGTAGAGAAACACCATCCTCCTCTCTGTCATGTTGAATCACCCTACTGGTAGAGAAACACCACCCTCCTCTCTCTCATGTTGACTCACCCTACTGGTAGAGAAACACCACCCTCCTCTCTGTCATGTTGATTCACCCTACTGGTAGAGACACACCACCCTCCTCTCTGTCATGTTCACTCACCCTACTGGTAGAGAAACACCACCCTCCTCTCTATCATGTTGACTCACCCTACTGGTAGAGAAACACCACCCTCCTCTCATGTTGACTCACCCTACTGGTAGAGAAACACCACCCTCGTCTCTGCCACGTTGATTCACCCTACTGGTAGAGAAACACCACCCTCCTCTCTGCCATGTTGAATCACCCTACTGGTAGAGAAACACCACCCTCCTCTCTGTCATGTTGACTCACCCTACTGGTAGAGAAACACCACCCTCCTCTCTGTCATGTTGACTCACCCTACTGGTAGAGAAACACCACCCTCCTCTCTCTCATGTTGACTCACCCTAATGGTAGAGAAACACCACCCTCCTCTCTGTCATGTTGACTCACCCTACTGGTAGAGAAACACCACCCTCCTCTCTCTCATGTTGACTCACCCTACTGGTAGAGAAACACCACCCTCCTCTCTGTCATGTTGACTCACCCTACTGGTAGAGAAACACCACCCTCCTCTCTGTCATGTTGATTCACCCTACTGGTAGAGACACACCACCCTCCTCTCTGTCATGTTCACTCACCCTACTGGTAGAGAAACACCACCCTCCTCTCTATCATGTTGACTCACCCTACTGGTAGAGAAACACCACCCTCCTCTCTGTCATGTTGATTCACCCTACTGGTAGAGACACACCACCCTCCTCTCTGTCATGTTGACTCACCCTACTGGTAGAGAAACACCACCCTCCTCTCTGTCATGTTGATTCACCCTACTGGTAGAGACACACCACCCTCCTCTCTGTCATGTTGATTCACCCTACTGGTAGAGAAACACCACCCTCCTCTCTGTCATGTTGACTCACCCTACTGGTAGAGAAACACCACCCTCCTCTCTGTCATGTTGACTCACCCTACTGGTAGAGAAACACCACCCTCCTCTCTGTCATGTTGATTCACCCTACTGGTAGAGAAACACCACCCTCCTCTCTATCATGTTGACTCACCCTACTGGTAGAGAAACACCACCCTCCTCTCATGTTGACTCACCCTACTGGTAGAGAAACACCACCCTCGTCTCTGCCACGTTGATTCACCCTACTGGTAGAGAAACACCACCCTCCTCTCTGCCATGTTGAATCACCCTACTGGTAGAGAAACACCACCCTCCTCTCTGTCATGTTGACTCACCCTACTGGTAGAGAAACACCACCCTCCTCTCATGTTGACTCACCCTACTGGTAGAGAAACACCACCCTCCTCTCTGTCATGTTGATTCACCCTACTGGTAGAGAAACACCACCCTCCTCTCATGTTGACTCACCCTACTGGTAGAGAAACACCACCCTCCTCTCATGTTGACTCACCCTACTGGTAGAGAAACACCACCCTCCCCTCTACCATGTTGACTCACCCTACTGGTAGAGAAACACCACCCTCCTCTCTGTCATGTTGACTCACCCTACTGGTAGAGAAACACCACCCTCCTCTCTGTCATGTTGATTCACCCTACTGGTAGAGAAACACCACCCTCCTCTCTGTCATGTTGATTCACCCTACTGGTAGAGAAACACCACCCTCCTCTCTATCATGTTGACTCACCCTACTGGTAGAGAAACACCACCCTCCTCTCTGTCATGTTGACTCACCCTACTGGTAGAGAAACACCACCCTCCTCTCTATCATGTTGACTCACCCTACTGGTAGAGAAACACCACCCTCCTCTCATGTTGACTCACCCTACTGGTAGAGAAACACCACCCTCGTCTCTATCATGTTGACTCACCCTACTGGTAGAGAAACACCACCCTCCTCGCTATCATGTTGACTCACCCTACTGGTAGAGAAACACCACCCTCGTCTCTATCATGTTGACTCACCCTACTGGTAGAGAAACACCACCCTCCTCGCTATCATGTTGACTCACCCTACTGGTAGAGAAACACCACCCTCGTCTCTATCATGTTGACTCACCCTACTGGTAGAGAAACACCACCCTCCTCGCTATCATGTTGACTCACCCTACTGGTAGAGAAACACCACCCTCCTCTCTGTCATGTTGACTCACCCTACTGGTAGAGAAACACCACCCTCCTCTCATGTTGACTCACCCTACTGGTAGAGAAACACCACCCTCCTCTCTATCATGTTGACTCACCCTACTGGTAGAGAAACACCACCCTCCTCTCATGTTGACTCACCCTACTGGTAGAGAAACACCACCCTCGTCTCTATCATGTTGACTCACCCTACTGGTAGAGAAACACCACCCTCCCTCTCATGTTGACTCACCCTACTGGTAGAGAAACACCACCCTCGTCTCTATCATGTTGACTCACCCTACTGGTAGAGAAACACCACCCTCCTCTCTGTCATGTTGACTCACCCTACTGGTAGAGAAACACCACCCTCCTCTCTGTCATGTTGACTCACCCTACTGGTAGAGAAACACCACCCTCCTCTCATGTTGACTCACCCTACTGGTAGAGAAACACCACCCTCCTCTCTGTCATGTTGACTCACCCTACTGGTAGAGAAACACCACCCTCCTCTCATGTTGACTCACCCTACTGGTAGAGAAACACCACCCTCCTCTCATGTTGACTCACCCTACTGGTAGAGAAACACCACCCTCCTCTCTGTCATGTTGACTCACCCTACTGGTAGAGAAACACCACCCTCCTCTCTGTCATGTTGACTCACCCTACTGGTAGAGAAACACCATCCTCCTCTCTGTCATGTTGACTCACCCTACTGGTAGAGAAACACCACCCTCCTCTCATGTTGACTCACCCTACTGGTAGAGAAACACCACCCTCCTCTCTGTCATGTTGACTCACCCTACTGGTAGAGAAACACCACCCTCCTCTCTGTCATGTTGACTCACCCTACTGGTAGAGAAACACCACCCTCCTCTCTGCCATGTTGACTCACCCTACTGGTAGAGAAACACCACCCTCCTCTCTGTCATGTTGACTCACCCTACTGGTAGAGAAACACCACCCTCCTCTCTGTCATGTTGACTCACCCTACTGGTAGAGAAACACCACCCTCCTCTCATGTTGACTCACCCTACTGGTAGAGAAACACCATCCTCCTCTCTCTCATGTTGACTCACCCTACTGGTAGAGAAACACCATCCTCCTCTCTGTCATGTTGACTCACCCTACTGGTAGAGAAACACCACCCTCCTCTCTGTCATGTTGACTCACCCTACTGGTAGAGAAACACCATCCTCCTCTCTGTCATGTTGAATCACCCTACTGGTAGAGAAACACCACCCTCCTCTCTCTCATGTTGACTCACCCTACTGGTAGAGAAACACCACCCTCCTCTCTGTCATGTTGATTCACCCTACTGGTAGAGAAACACCACCCTCCTCTCTGTCATGTTGACTCACCCTACTGGTAGAGAAACACCACCCTCCTCTCTATCATGTTGACTCACCCTACTGGTAGAGAAACACCACCCTCCTCTCATGTTGACTCACCCTACTGGTAGAGAAACACCACCCTGTCTCTGCCACGTTGATTCACCCTACTGGTAGAGAAACACCACCCTCCTCTCTGCCATGTTGAATCACCCTACTGGTAGAGAAACACCACCCTCCTCTCTGTCATGTTGACTCACCCTACTGGTAGAGAAACACCACCCTCCTCTCTGTCATGTTGACTCACCCTACTGGTAGAGAAACACCACCCTCCTCTCTCTCATGTTGACTCACCCTAATGGTAGAGAAACACCACCCTCCTCTCTGTCATGTTGACTCACCCTACTGGTAGAGAAACACCACCCTCCTCTCTCTCATGTTGACTCACCCTACTGGTAGAGAAACACCACCCTCCTCTCTGTCATGTTGACTCACCCTACTGGTAGAGAAACACCACCCTCCTCTCTGTCATGTTGATTCACCCTACTGGTAGAGAAACACCACCCTCCTCTCTGTCATGTTCCTCACCCTACTGGTAGAGAAACACCACCCTCCTCTCTATCATGTTGACTCACCCTACTGGTAGAGAAACACCACTCCTCCTCTCTGTCATGTTGATTCACCCTACTGGTAGAGAAACACCACCCTCCTCTCTGTCATGTTGACTCACCCTACTGGTAGAGAAACACCACCCTCCTCTCTGTCATGTTGATTCACCCTACTGGTAGAGAAACACCACCCTCCTCTCTGTCATGTTGATTCACCCTACTGGTAGAGAAACACCACCCTCCTCTCTGTCATGTTGACTCACCCTACTGGTAGAGAAACACCACCCTCCTCTCTGTCATGTTGACTCACCCTACTGGTAGAGAAACACCACCCTCCTCTCTGTCATGTTGATTCACCCTACTGGTAGAGAAACACCACCCTCCTCTCTATCATGTTGACTCACCCTACTGGTAGAGAAACACCACCCTCCTCTCATGTTGACTCACCCTACTGGTAGAGAAACACCACCCTCCTCTCTGCCATGTTGATTCACCCTACTGGTAGAGAAACACCACCCTCCTCTCTGCCATGTTGAATCACCCTACTGGTAGAGAAACACCACCCTCCTCTCTGTCATGTTGACTCACCCTACTGGTAGAGAAACACCACCCTCCTCTCATGTTGACTCACCCTACTGGTAGAGAAACACCACCCTCCTCTCTGTCATGTTGATTCACCCTACTGGTAGAGAAACACCACCCTCCTCTCATGTTGACTCACCCTACTGGTAGAGAAACACCACCCTCCTCTCATGTTGACTCACCCTACTGGTAGAGAAACACCACCCTCCCCTCTACCATGTTGACTCACCCTACTGGTAGAGAAACACCACCCTCCTCTCTGTCATGTTGACTCACCCTACTGGTAGAGAAACACCACCCTCCTCTCTGTCATGTTGATTCACCCTACTGGTAGAGAAACACCACCCTCCTCTCTGTCATGTTGTAGAGAAACACCACCCTCCTCTCTATCATGTTGACTCACCCTACTGGTAGAGAAACACCACCCTCCTCTCTGTCATGTTGACTCACCCTACTGGTAGAGAAACACCACCCTCCTCTCTATCATGTTGACTCACCCTACTGGTAGAGAAACACCACCTCCTCTCATGTTGACTCACCCTACTGGTAGAGAAACACCACCCTCGTCTCTATCATGTTGACTCACCCTACTGGTAGAGAAACACCACCCTCCTCTATCATGTTGACTCACCCTACTGGTAGAGAAACACCACCCTCCGTCTCTGTCATGTTGACTCACCCTACTGGTAGAGAAACACCACCCTCCTGCTATCATGTTGACTCACCCTACTGGTAGAGAAACACCACCCTCGTCTCTGTCATGTTGACTCACCCTACTGGTAGAGAAACACCACCCTCCCTCTATCATGTTGACTCACCCTACTGGTAGAGAAACACCACCCTCCTCTCTGTCATGTTGACTCACCCTACTGGTAGAGAAACACCACCCTCCCTCTGTCATGTTGACTCACCCTACTGGTAGAGAAACACCACCCTCCTCTCTCTCATGTTGACTCACCCTACTGGTAGAGAAACACCACCCCTCCTCTCATGTTGACTCACCCTACTGGTAGAGAAACACCACCCTCCTCTCTATCATGTTGACTCACCCTACTGGTAGAGAAACACCACCCTCCTCTCATGTTGACTCACCCTACTGGTAGAGAAACACCACCCTCGTCTCTCATGTTGACTCACCCTACTGGTAGAGAAACACCACCCTCCTCTCTGTCATGTTGACTCACCCTACTGGTAGAGAAACACCACCCTCCTCTCTGTCATGTTGACTCACCCTACTGGTAGAGAAACACCACCCTCCTCTCATGTTGACTCACCCTACTGGTAGAGAAACACCACCCTCCTCTCTGTCATGTTGACTCACCCTACTGGTAGAGAAACACCATCCTCCTCTCATGTTGACTCACCCTACTGGTAGAGAAACACCACCCTCGTCTCTGTCATGTTGACTCACCCTACTGGTAGAGAAACACCACCCTCCTCTCTGTCATGTTGACTCACCCTACTGGTAGAGAAACACCACCCTCCTCTCATGTTGACTCACCCTACTGGTAGAGAAACACCACCCTCCTCTCTGTCATGTTGACTCACCCTACTGGTAGAGAAACACCATCCTCCTCTCTGTCATGTTGACTCACCCTACTGGTAGAGAAACACCACCCTCCTCTCTCTCATGTTGACTCACCCTACTGGTAGAGAAACACCACCCTCCTCTCTGTCATGTTGATTCACCCTACTGGTAGAGAAACACCACCCTCCTCTCTGTCATGTTCACTCACCCTACTGGTAGAGAAACACCACCCTCCTCTCTCTCATGTTGACTCACCCTACTGGTAGAGAAACACCACCCCTCCTCTCATGTTGACTCACCCTACTGGTAGAGAAACACCACCCTCGTCTCTGCCACGTTGATTCACCCTACTGGTAGAGAAACACCACCCTCCTCTCTGCCATGTTGAATCACCCTACTGGTAGAGAAACACCACCCTCCTCTCTGTCATGTTGACTCACCCTACTGGTAGAGAAACACCACCCTCCTCTCTGTCATGTTGACTCACCCTACTGGTAGAGAAACACCACCCTCCCTCTCTCATGTTGACTCACCCTAATGGTAGAGAAACACCACCCTCCTCTCTGTCATGTTGACTCACCCTACTGGTAGAGAAACACCACCCTCCTCTCTGTCATGTTGACTCACCCTACTGGTAGAGAAACACCACCCTCGTCTCTATCATGTTGACTCACCCTACTGGTAGAGAAACACCCCTCCAATCTGTCATGTTGAATCACCCTACTGGTAGAGAAACACCACCCTCCTCTCTGTCATGTTGATTCACCCTACTGGTAGAGAAACACCACCTCCTCTCTGTCATGTTGACTCACCCTACTGGTAGAGAAACACCACCCTCCTCTCTGTCATGTTGACTCACCCTACTGGTAGAGAAACACCACCCTCCTCTCTGTCATGTTGACTCACCCTACTGGTAGAGAAACACCACCCTCCTCTCTGTCATGTTGACTCACCCTACTGGTAGAGAAACACCACCCTCCTCTCTGTCATGTTGACTCACCCTACTGGTAGAGAAACACCACCCTCCTCTCATGTTGACTCACCCTACTGGTAGAGAAACACCACCCTCCTCTCTGTCATGTTGACTCACCCTACTGGTAGAGAAACACCACCCTCCTCTCTGTCATGTTGATTCACCCTACTGGTAGAGAAACACCACCCTCCTCTCTGTCATGTTGACTCACCCTACTGGTAGAGAAACACCACCCTCCTCTCTGTCATGTTGACTCACCCTACTGGTAGAGAAACACCACCCTCCTCTCTGTCATGTTGACTCACCCTACTGGTAGAGAAACACCACCCTCCTCTCTGCCATGTTGACTACCCTACTGGTAGAGAAACACCATCCTCCTCTCTGTCATGTTGAATCACCCTACTGGTAGAGAAACACCACCCTCCTCTCTCTCATGTTGACTCACCCTACTGGTAGAGAAACACCACCTCCTCTCTGTCATGTTGATTCACCCTACTGGTAGAGAAACACCACCCTCCTCTCTGTCATGTTGACTCACCCTACTGGTAGAGAAACACCACCCTCCTCTCTATCATGTTGACTCACCCTACTGGTAGAGAAACACCACCCTCCTCTCATGTTGACTCACCCTACTGGTAGAGAAACACCACCCTCCTCTCTGCCACGTTGATTCACCCTACTGGTAGAGAAACACCACCCTCCTCTCTGTCATGTTGACTCACCCTACTGGTAGAGAAACACCACCCTCCTCTCTGTCATGTTGACTCACCCTACTGGTAGAGAAACACCACCCTCCTCTCTGTCATGTTGACTCACCCTACTGGTAGAGAAACACCACCCTCCTCTCTCTCATGTTGACTCACCCTACTGGTAGAGAAACACCACCCTCCTCTCTGTCATGTTGACTCACCCTACTGGTAGAGAAACACCACCCTCCTCTCTGTCATGTTGACTCACCCTACTGGTAGAGAAACACCACCCTCCTCTCTCTCATGTTGACTCACCCTACTGGTAGAGAAACACCACCCTCCTCTCTGTCATGTTGACTCACCCTACTGGTAGAGAAACACCACCCTTGTCTCTGCCACGTTGATTCACCCTACTGGTAGAGAAACACCACCCTCCTCTCTGTCATGTTGACTCACCCTACTGGTAGAGAAACACCACCCTCCTCTCTGCCATGTTGAATCACCCTACTGGTAGAGAAACACCACCCTCCTCTCATGTTGACTCACCCTACTGGTAGAGAAACACCACCTCCTCTCTGTCATGTTGACTCACCCTACTGGTAGAGAAACACCACCCTCCTGTCATGTTGACTCACCCTACTGGTAGAGAAACACCACCCTCCTCTCTGTCATGTTGATTCACCCTACTGGTAGAGAAACACCACCCTCCTCTCTGCCACGTTGACTCACCCTACTGGTAGAGAAACACCACCCTCCTCTCTGTCATGTTGACTCACCCTACTGGTAGAGAAACACAACCCTCCTCTCATGTTGACTCACCCTACTGGTAGAGAAACACCACCCTCCTCTCATGTTGACTCACCCTACTGGTAGAGAAACACCACCCTCCTCTCTGTCATGTTGACTCACCCTACTGGTAGAGAAACACCACCCTCCTCTCTCTCATGTTGACTCACCCTACTGGTAGAGAAACACCACCCTCCTCTCTGTCATGTTGACTCACCCTACTGGTAGAGAAACACCACCCTCCTCTCTGTCATGTTGACTCACCCTACTGGTAGAGAAACACCACCCTCCTCTCTGTCATGTTGACTCACCCTACTGGTAGAGAAACACCACCCTCCTCTCATGTTGACTCACCCTACTGGTAGAGAAACACCACCCTCCTCTCATGTTGACTCACCCTACTGGTAGAGAAACACCACCCTCCTCTCATGTTGACTCACCCTACTGGTAGAGAAACACCACCCTCCTCTCTGCCATGTTGAATCACCCTACTGGTAGAGAAACACCACCCTCCTCTCTGTCATGTTGACTCACCCTACTGGTAGAGAAACACCACCTCCTCTCTGTCATGTTGATTCACCCTACTGGTAGAGAAACACCACCCTCCTCTCTCTCATGTTGACTCACCCTACTGGTAGAGAAACACCACCCTCCTCTCTGTCATGTTGACTCACCCTACTGGTAGAGAAACACCACCCTCCTCTCTGTCATGTTGACTCACCCTACTGGTAGAGAAACACCACCCTCCTCTCTATCATGTTGACTCACCCTACTGGTAGAGAAACACCACCTCCTCTCTGTCATGTTGACTCACCCTACTGGTAGAGAAACACCACCCTCCTCTCTGTCATGTTGACTCACCCTACTGGTAGAGAAACACCACCCTCCCTCTGCCATGTTGAATCACCCTACTGGTAGAGAAACACCACCCTCCTCTCTGTCATGTTGACTCACCCTACTGGTAGAGAAACACCACCCTCCTCTCTGTCATGTTGACTCACCCTACTGGTAGAGAAACACCACCCTCCTCTCTCTCATGTTGACTCACCCTACTGGTAGAGAAACACCACCCTCCTCTCTGTCATGTTGACTCACCCTACTGGTAGAGAAACACCACCCTCCTCTCTCTCATGTTGACTCACCCTACTGGTAGAGAAACACCACCCTCCTCTCTGTCATGTTGACTCACCCTACTGGTAGAGAAACACCACCCTCCTCTCTGTCATGTTGATTCACCCTACTGGTAGAGACACACCACCCTCCTCTCTGTCATGTTCACTCACCCTACTGGTAGAGAAACACCACCCTCCTCTCTGTCATGTTGACTCACCCTACTGGTAGAGAAACACCACCCTCCTCTCTGTCATGTTGATTCACCCTACTGGTAGAGACACACCACCCTCCTCTCTGTCATGTTGACTCACCCTACTGGTAGAGAAACACCACCCTCCTCTCTGTCATGTTGATTCACCCTACTGGTAGAGAAACACCACCCTCCTCTCTGTCATGTTGATTCACCCTACTGGTAGAGAAACACCACCCTCCTCTCTGTCATGTTGACTCACCCTACTGGTAGAGAAACACCACCCTCCTCTCTGTCATGTTGACTCACCCTACTGGTAGAGAAACACCACCCTCCTCTCTGTCATGTTGATTCACCCTACTGGTAGAGAAACACCACCCTCCTCTCTATCATGTTGACTCACCCTACTGGTAGAGAAACACCACCCTCCTCTCATGTTGACTCACCCTACTGGTAGAGAAACACCACCCTCGTCTCTGCCATGTTGATTCACCCTACTGGTAGAGAAACACCACCCTCCTCTCTGCCATGTTGAATCACCCTACTGGTAGAGAAACACCACCCTCCTCTCTGTCATGTTGACTCACCCTACTGGTAGAGAAACACCACCTCCTCTCATGTTGACTCACCCTACTGGTAGAGAAACACCACCCTCCTCTCTGTCATGTTGATTCACCCTACTGGTAGAGAAACACCACCCTCCTCTCATGTTGACTCACCCTACTGGTAGAGAAACACCACCCTCCTCTCATGTTGACTCACCCTACTGGTAGAGAAACACCACCCTCCCCTCTACCATGTTGACTCACCCTACTGGTAGAGAAACACCACCCTCCTCTCTGTCATGTTGACTCACCCTACTGGTAGAGAAACACCACCCTCCTCTCTGTCATGTTGATTCACCCTACTGGTAGAGAAACACCACCCTCCTCTCTGTCATGTTGATTCACCCTACTGGTAGAGAAACACCACCCTCCTCTCTATCATGTTGACTCACCCTACTGGTAGAGAAACACCACCCTCCTCTCTGTCATGTTGACTCACCCTACTGGTAGAGAAACACCACCCTCCTCTCTATCATGTTGACTCACCCTACTGGTAGAGAAACACCACCCTCCTCTCATGTTGACTCACCCTACTGGTAGAGAAACACCACCCTCCTCTCTATCATGTTGACTCACCCTACTGGTAGAGAAACACCACCCTCCTCGCTATCATGTTGACTCACCCTACTGGTAGAGAAACACCACCCCTCCTCTCTATCATGTTGACTCACCCTACTGGTAGAGAAACACCACCCTCCTCTCTATCATGTTGACTCACCCTACTGGTAGAGAAACACCACCTCCTCTCTATCATGTTGACTCACCCTACTGGTAGAGAAACACCACCCTCCTCGCTATCATGTTGACTCACCCTACTGGTAGAGAAACACCACCCTCCTCTCTGTCATGTTGACTCACCCTACTGGTAGAGAAACACCACCCTCCTCTCATGTTGACTCACCCTACTGGTAGAGAAACACCACCCTCCTCTCTATCATGTTGACTCACCCTACTGGTAGAGAAACACCACCCTCCTCTCATGTTGACTCACCCTACTGGTAGAGAAACACCACCCTCGTCTCTATCATGTTGACTCACCCTACTGGTAGAGAAACACCACCCTCCTCTCATGTTGACTCACCCTACTGGTAGAGAAACACCACCCTCGTCTCTATCATGTTGACTCACCCTACTGGTAGAGAAACACCACCCTCCTCTCTGTCATGTTGACTCACCCTACTGGTAGAGAAACACCACCCTCCTCTCTGTCATGTTGACTCACCCTACTGGTAGAGAAACACCACCCTCCTCTCATGTTGACTCACCCTACTGGTAGAGAAACACCACCCTCCTCTCTGTCATGTTGACTCACCCTACTGGTAGAGAAACACCATCCTCCTCTCATGTTGACTCACCCTACTGGTAGAGAAACACCATCCCTCGTCTCTATCATGTTGACTCACCCTACTGGTAGAGAAACACCACCCTCCTCTCTGTCATGTTGACTCACCCTACTGGTAGAGAAACACCACCCTCCTCTCATGTTGACTCACCCTACTGGTAGAGAAACACCACCCTCCTCTCTGTCATGTTGACTCACCCTACTGGTAGAGAAACACCATCCTCCTCTCTGTCATGTTGAATCACCCTACTGGTAGAGAAACACCACCCTCCTCTCTCTCATGTTGACTCACCCTACTGGTAGAGAAACACCACCCTCCTCTCTGTCATGTTGATTCACCCTACTGGTAGAGACACACCACCCTCCTCTCTGTCATGTTCACTCACCCTACTGGTAGAGAAACACCACCCTCCTCTCTATCATGTTGACTCACCCTACTGGTAGAGAAACACCACCCTCCTCTCATGTTGACTCACCCTACTGGTAGAGAAACACCACCTCGTCTCTGCCACGTTGATTCACCCTACTGGTAGAGAAACACCACCCTCCTCTCTGCCATGTTGAATCACCCTACTGGTAGAGAAACACCACCCTCCTCTCTGTCATGTTGACTCACCCTACTGGTAGAGAAACACCACCCTCCTCTCTGTCATGTTGACTCACCCTACTGGTAGAGAAACACCACCCTCCTCTCTCTCATGTTGACTCACCCTAATGGTAGAGAAACACCACCCTCCTCTCTGTCATGTTGACTCACCCTACTGGTAGAGAAACACCACCCTCCTCTCTGTCATGTTGACTCACCCTACTGGTAGAGAAACACCACCCTCGTCTCTATCATGTTGACTCACCCTACTGGTAGAGAAACACCACCCTCCAATCTGTCATGTTGAATCACCCTACTGGTAGAGAAACACCACCCTCCTCTCTGTCATGTTGATTCACCCTACTGGTAGAGAAACACCACCCTCCTCTCTGTCATGTTGACTCACCCTACTGGTAGAGAAACACCACCCTCCTCTCTGTCATGTTGACTCACCCTACTGGTAGAGAAACACCACCCTCCTCTCTGTCATGTTGACTCACCCTACTGGTAGAGAAACACCACCCTCCTCTCTGTCATGTTGACTCACCCTACTGGTAGAGAAACACCACCTCCTCTCTGTCATGTTGACTCACCCTACTGGTAGAGAAACACCACCCTCCTCTCATGTTGACTCACCCTACTGGTAGAGAAACACCACCCTCC
Source organism: Oncorhynchus keta (assembly GCF_023373465.1). Taxonomy (NCBI): domain Eukaryota; kingdom Metazoa; phylum Chordata; class Actinopteri; order Salmoniformes; family Salmonidae; genus Oncorhynchus; species Oncorhynchus keta. The sequence goes on from NW_026290993.1 coordinate 75,935, forward strand.
CTCTGTCATGTTGACTCACCCTACTGGTAGAGAAACACCACCCTCCTCTCTGTCATGTTGATTCACCCTACTGGTAGAGAAACACCACCCTCCTCTCTGCCATGTTGACTCACCCTACTGGTAGAGAAACACCACCCTCCTCTCTGTCATGTTGACTCACCCTACTGGTAGAGAAACACCACCCTCCTCTCTGTCATGTTGACTCACCCTACTGGTAGAGAAACACCACCCCTCCTCTCTGCCATGTTGACTACCCTACTGGTAGAGAAACACCATCCTCCTCTCTGTCATGTTGAATCACCCTACTGGTAGAGAAACACCACCTCCTCTCTCTCATGTTGACTCACCCTACTGGTAGAGAAACACCACCTCCTCTCTGTCATGTTGATTCACCCTACTGGTAGAGACACACCACCCTCCTCTCTGTCATGTTCACTCACCCTACTGGTAGAGAAACACCACCCTCCTCTCTATCATGTTGACTCACCCTACTGGTAGAGAAACACCACCCTCCTCTCATGTTGACTCACCCTACTGGTAGAGAAACACCACCCTCGTCTCTGCCACGTTGATTCACCCTACTGGTAGAGAAACACCACCCTCCTCTCTGCCATGTTGAATCACCCTACTGGTAGAGAAACACCACCCTCCTCTCTGTCATGTTGACTCACCCTACTGGTAGAGAAACACCACCCTCCTCTCTGTCATGTTGACTCACCCTACTGGTAGAGAAACACCACCCTCCTCTCTCTCATGTTGACTCACCCTAATGGTAGAGAAACACCACCCTCCTCTCTGTCATGTTGACTCACCCTACTGGTAGAGAAACACCACCCTCCTCTCTGTCATGTTGACTCACCCTACTGGTAGAGAAACACCACCCTCCTCTCTCTCATGTTGACTCACCCTACTGGTAGAGAAACACCACCCTCCTCTCTGTCATGTTGACTCACCCTACTGGTAGAGAAACACCACCCTGTCTCTGCCATGTTGATTCACCCTACTGGTAGAGAAACACCACCCTCCTCTCTGTCATGTTGATTCACCCTACTGGTAGAGAAACACCACCCTCCTCTCTGCCATGTTGAATCACCCTACTGGTAGAGAAACACCACCCTCCCTCTCATGTTGACTCACCCTACTGGTAGAGAAACACCACCCTCCTCTCTGTCATGTTGACTCACCCTACTGGTAGAGAAACACCACCCTCCTCTCATGTTGACTCACCCTACTGGTAGAGTAACACCACCCTCCTCTCTGTCATGTTGATTCACCCTACTGGTAGAGAAACACCACCCTCCTCTCTGCCATGTTGATTCACCCTACTGGTAGAGAAACACCACCCTCCCTCTGTCATGTTGACTCACACTACTAGTAGAGAAACACCACCTCCTCTCATGTTGACTCACCCTACTGGTAGAGAAACACCACCTCCTCTCATGTTGACTCACCCTACTGGTAGAGAAACACCACCCTCCTCTCTGTCATGTTGACTCACCCTACTGGTAGAGAAACACCACCCTCCTCTCTCTCATGTTGACTCACCCTACTGGTAGAGAAACACCACCCTCCTCTCTGTCATGTTGATTCACCCTACTGGTAGAGAAACACCACCCTCCTCTCTGTCATGTTGACTCACCCTACTGGTAGAGAAACACCACCCTCCTCTCTATCATGTTGACTCACCCTACTGGTAGAGAAACACCACCCTCCTCTCATGTTGACTCACCCTACTGGTAGAGAAACACCACCCTCCTCTCATGTTGACTCACCCTACTGGTAGAGAAACACCACCCTCGTCTCTGCCACGTTGATTCACCCTACTGGTAGAGAAACACCACCCTCCTCTCTGTCATGTTGAATCACCCTACTGGTAGAGAAACACCACCCTCCTCTCTGTCATGTTGACTCACCCTACTGGTAGAGAAACACCACCCTCCTCTCTGTCATGTTGACTCACCCTACTGGTAGAGAAACACCACCCTCCTCTCTCTCATGTTGACTCACCCTAATGGTAGAGAAACACCACCCTCCTCTCTATCATGTTGACTCACCCTACTGGTAGAGAAACACCATCCTCCTCTCTGTCATGTTGAATCACCCTACTGGTAGAGAAACACCACCCTCCTCTCTGTCATGTTGACTCACCCTACTGGTAGAGAAACACCACCCTCCTCTCTCTCATGTTGACTCACCCTACTGGTAGAGAAACACCACCCTCCTCTCTGTCATGTTGACTCACCCTACTGGTAGAGAAACACCACCCTCCTCTCTGATTCTACTGGTAGAGACCCTCCTCTCTGTCATGTTGATTCACCCTACTGGTAGAGAAACACCACCCTCCTCTCTGTCATGTTGACTCACCCTACTGGTAGAGAAACACCACCCTCCTCTCTGTCATGTTGACTCACCCTACTGGTAGAGAAACACCACCCTCCTCTCTGCCATGTTGACTCACCCTACTGGTAGAGAAACACCACCCTCCTCTCTGTCATGTTGATTCACCCTACTGGTAGAGAAACACCACCCTCCTCTCTATCATGTTGACTCACCCTACTGGTAGAGAAACTATTGGGTTAGGGTTGATATAAGCAGACACCCTCCTCTCTGTCATGTTGACTCACCCTACTGGTAGAGAAACACCACCCTCCTCTCTGTCATGTTGACTCACCCTACTGGTAGAGAAACACCACCCTCCTCTCTGTCATGTTGACTCACCCTACTGGTAGAGAAACACCACCCTCCTTCCTCCTCTCATGTTGACTCAGGCCAGGGGGCACAGCACCCTACAGGTTAACTGGTAGAGAAACACCACCCTCCTCTCATGTTGACTCAACAGTATATCACTCTGTCATACAGTACACGGTTGTATGTGTTGTTCTAGGCTACCTGGCTAAATTGCTCGCTAGCCTAACTTCCTTTCATGGCCAACGTTATCTAGTTAACATTAGCCTTCTACATCTAGCTACATATTGAACTTCCATCCTCTCAGGCCAGGGGGCACAGCAATGTGTGAATTAATGGTTGGATCAGAGTCGCGGTTATAATCATTGGCCAGTACAGAGAACTAAGTAAAACCACAAGTCCATATCCCTATCTCCATCCATGGCTAATTTAGGAAAGGGACCATTTTAGCTAGCTAGCTAGCCATCACAGGACAACAACACAACGAGATGCAACAATTCAAGTTGTTTCTGTCAATGACGTATTGCTCTCAATGCGATTTGATGGTTGTGATGTCAAATCCAAGCTGTCTTCCCTTTCATTCAACACTATGGGCGGCAACAATGTCATACTCTTTATGACCAGACAGCATCAGATAGCTTGCCTACAGAGATAGAGGGGCAATTTCATTCGCTCTTAGGTTTTTCTCGGGTAAGATACAGGGCATTTTGTTAAGTATTCAGACCCTTTCCCCACAAGCAACATTCTGAGACGAACTTTGTTCTTAGCCAGCCCCTAACACAGTTAACACAGATGAAATATGGAAAACCATTCCATTCCTTTTAATAAGTGGCAGTTTAGTTTTGTTTGTATGAACAATTACAGTGTAAAGCAACATGTTTTATATGTAGGTACCAGTATTTTGTCTCCTCCATACCCCAACTTCTGTTCTTGACACATTTTTAAGGAGTTCTGTTTTCACACCTCCTTGACAGTATTTTATTATTTACATGGGCTGTTTTAATATTAGTCTAGAATGAAGATGAAAAAAGCACTTTCATTTTAAAACTAGCAGCGTTTAATTTTGTTTTGTCATTTTGGATAATGGGATCATGTGGAGTACTGCTACATCTTCCATCCCTGGAATGAGGTACGTTTTCCAGCCATATCCTGCATTCGTTACCGGGGTGCAAACATTATGGATGAGCAGTGTTTAAACACGAACGAGAATGTTCTCACCTGTTTCAGTCGGTCACTCAGGTAGTTCACAGTGACCCAGCCGAAGGCTCCCTCCTCCTGGCCTGTGATGATGCGAGCGCCCTGATAGGAGAACGGAGAGGACCGCAACACCTCCTCTACCGACCAAAGCACCTGATCAGACAAACTCTGGTTCTCCATCCTACACACACACACACACACCTTTTGGTTAGTCCAGTGTTTTCATTTTTACTTCCTGATTAGTGTACAGTGTTTTCATAATGACTTCCTGATCAGTGTCCATGTTTTTAATTTTAACTTCCTGGTTAGTTGATCAGGCTGTTGTTTGTGGCCTGTGGAATGTTGTCCCACCCCTCTTCAATGGCTGTGCGAAGTTGCTGGATATTGGTGGGAACTGGAACACGCTGTCCTACATGTCGATTCAGAGCATCACGAACATGCTCTATGGGTGACATGTCTGGTGAGTATGCAGGCCATGGATGAACTGGGACATTTTCAACTTCCAGGAACTGTGTACAGATCCTTGCGAAACGGGGCTGTGCGTTATCGTGCTGAAACATGAGGTGATGGAGGCGGATGAATGGCACGACAATGGGCCTCAGGATCTCGTCATGGTATCTCTCTGCATTCAAATTGCCATTGATAAAACGCAATTGTGTTCACTGTCCGTAGCTTATGCCTTCCCACACCATAACCCCACTGCCACCATGGGGCACTTCATTCACAACATTGACATCAGCAAACCGCTCGCCCAAACAATGCCATACGTGGTCTGCGGTTGTGAGGCTAGTTGGACGTACTGCCTAATTCTCTAAAAAGACTATGAGGGTGGCGTATGCTAGGGAAATGAAAACAGCTCTGGTGGACATTCCTGCATTCAGCAGGCCAATTGCAGGCTCCCTCAAAACGTGAGACATCTGTGGCATTGTGTTGTGTCACAAAACCGCACATTTTAGAGTGGCCTTTCATTGTCCCCAGCACAAGGTACATCTGTGTAATTGTCATGCTGTTGTAGTGGTTCTGGCCAGTCAGTAGTTACAGTTCTCCTCCTAAACACCATTGGGTAGTAGTGGTTCTGGCCAGTCAGTAGTTACAGCTCTCCTCCTAAACACCATTGGGTAGTAGTGGTTCTGGCCAGTCAGTAGTTACAGCTCTCCTCCTAAACACCATTGGGTAGTAGTGGTTCTGGCCAGTCAGTAGTTACAGCTCTCCTCCTAAACACCATTGGGTAGTAGTGGTTCTGGCCAGTCAGTAGTTACAGCTCTCCTCCTAAACACCAGTAGTGGTTACAGTTACTCTCCTCCTAAACACCATTGGGTAGTAGTGGTTCTGGCCAGTCAGTAGTTACAGCTCTCCTCCTAAACACCATTGGGTAGTAGTGGTTCTGGCCAGTCAGTAGTTACAGCTCTCCTCCTAAACACCATTGGGTAGTAGTGGTTCTGGCCAGTCAGTAGTTACAGCTCTCCTCCTAAACACCATTGGGTAGTAGTGGTTCTGGCCAGTCAGTAGTTACACCTCTCCTCCTAAACACCATTGGGTAGTAGTGGTTCTGGCCAGTCAGTAGTTACAGTTCTCCTCCTAAACACCATTGGGTAGTAGTGGTTCTGGCCAGTCAGTAGTTACAGTTCTCCTCCTAAACACCATTGGGTAGTAGTGGTTCTGGCCAGTCAGTAGTTACAGCTCTCCTCCTAAACACCATTGGGTAGTAGTGGTTCTGGCCAGTCAGTAGTTACAGTTACACCTCTCCTCCTAAACACCATTGGGTAGTAGTGGTTCTGGCCAGTCAGTAGTTACAGCTCTCCTCCTAAACACCATTGGGTAGTAGTGGTTCTGGCCAGTCAGTAGTTACAGTTCTCCTCCTAAACACCATTGGGTAGTAGTGGTTCTGGCCAGTCAGTAGTTACAGCTCTCCTCCTAAACACCATTGGGTAGTAGTGGTTCTGGCCAGTCAGTAGTTACAGTTCTCCTCCTAAACACCATTGGGTAGTAGTGGTTCTGGCCAGTCAGTAGTTACAGTTCTCCTCCTAAACACCATTGGGTAGTAGTGGTTCTGGCCAGTCAGTAGTTACAGCTCTCCTCCTAAACACCATTGGGTAGTAGTGGTTCTGGCCAGTCAGTAGTTACAGTTCTCCTCCTAAACACCGTTGGGTAGTAGTGGTTCTGGATAAGCTCTCCTCCTTTGGGAAGATCAGTCAGTAGTTCATTGAAGTTGGTGGTTACAGTTACTTCTCATTTCTGATCTTTTCATCACTAGTTACCAGAGCCACAAAGTCAGAAAACATACCTACCTCTACAATGTATCTTTTAAACCTAAACCTAATCTTAACCCTAACCATAACCACATTGCTAACCTTGTGCCTAACCCTAACCTTAAATTAAGACCAAAAAGCTCATTTGAGCTTTCACACATTTTTACAATATAACCCATTTTGACTTTGTGACTGTAGTATCTGGTGTAAATCTTCCCGATCTGAGACGAGGGAAATTGTTTTCCTGGTTTGGTGTTTTGTTAAGGGAGTGGTCACGCAGCCAAGAAGGCTCAACCAATCATCCGACGGATAATACTAGCAGCTATCCTACGAAACAACATTTTGCATCCAGGGGTACCTGAGCAGCCTCATTCTGGGTGGCCCCCAGGTAGAGGGGGTCTCGTGGTGCCTGCTTAGGGGATGAGGCTCTCTGCTTCCTTCATACAGCTCTTCAGAGACGCCCCTGCCTGCCCTGGATACACAGAGTAGCTGGAGATACCAGCACCTGGACGGACGGCTCTCCTCCTAAACACCACGGACGGACGGCACGCACGCACGCACGCACACACACACACACACACACACACACACACACACACACACACACACACACACACACACACACACACACACACTTTAACTAGATAACAAATAACATTTTATTGGTCACATACACATGGTTAGCAGATGTTAATGGGAGTGTAGCGAAATGCTTGTGCTTCTAGTTCTGACAATGCAGTAATAACTAACGAGTAATCTAACCTAACAATTCCACAACACCTACCTTATACACACAAATCTAAAGGGATGGAATAAGAATATGTACATATAAATATATGGATGAGCGATGGCCATGTGCCATAGGCAAGATGCAGTAGATGGTATAGAATACAGTCTATACTGTACATATGAGATGAGTAATGTAGGGTATGTAAACAAGATGCAGTAGATGGTATAGAGTACAGTTTATACATATGAGATGAGTAATGTAGGGTATGTAAACAAGATGCAGTAGATGGTATAGAGTACAGTCTATATACATATGAGATGAATAATGTAGGGTATGTAAACAAGATGCAGTAGATGGTATAGAGTACAGTCTATACATATGAGATGAGTAATGTAGGGTATGTAAACAAGATGCAGTAGATGGTATAGAGTACAGTATATACATATGAGATGAGTAATGTAGGGTATGTAAACAAGATGCAGTAGATGGTATAGAATACAGTCTATACTGTACATATGAGATGAGTAATGTAGGGTATGTAAACAAGATGCAGTAGATGGTATAGAGTACAGTATATACATATGAGATGAGTAATGTAGGGTATGTAAACAAGATGCAGTAGATGGTATAGAATACAGTCTATACATATGAGATGAGTAATGTAGGGTATGTAAACAAGATGCAGTAGATGGTATAGAGTACAGTATATACATATGAGATGAGTAATGTGAGGATATGTAAACAAGATGCAGTAGATGGTATAGAATACAGTATATACTGTACATATGAGATGAGTAATGTAGGGTATGTAAACAAGATGCAGTAGATGGTATAGAATACAGTATATACATATGAGATGAGTAATGTAGGGTATGTAAACAAGATGCAGTAGATGGTATAGAGTACAGTATATACATATGAGATGAGTAATATAGGGTATGTAAACAAGATGCAGTAGATGATATAGAATACAGTATATACATATGAGATGAGTAATGTAGGGTATGTAAACAAGATGCAGTAGATGGTATAGAATACAGTATATACTGTACATATGAGATGAGTAATGTAGGGTATGTAAACAAGATGCAGTAGATGGTATAGAGTACAGTATATACATATGAGATGAGTAGATGTAGGATATGTAAACAAGATGCAGTAGATGGTATAGATGGAATACAGTATATACATATGAGATGAGTAATGTAGGGTATGTAAACAAGATGCAGTAGATGGTATAGAATACAGTATATACTGTACATATGAGATGAGTAATGTAGGGTATGTAAACAAGATGCAGTAGATGGTATAGAGTACAGTATATACATATGAGATGAGTAATGTAGGGTATGTAAACAAGATGCAGTAGATGGTATAGAATACAGTATACTGTACATATGAGATGAGTAATGTAGGGTATGTAAACAAGATGCAGTAGATGGTATAGAATACAGTCTATACTGTATGAGATGAGATGAGTAATGTAGGGTATGTAAACAAGATGCAGTAGATGGTATATGCAGTAGATGGTAATACAGTCTATACTGTACATATGAGATGAGTAATGTAGGGTATGTAAACAAGATGCAGTAGATGGTATAGAATACAGTCTATACTGTACATATGAGATGAGTAATGTAGGATATGTAAACAAGATGCAGTAGATGGTATAGAGTACAGTATATACGTATGAGATGAGTAATGTAGGGTATGTAAACAAGATGCAGTAGATGGTATAGAATACAGTCTATACATATGAGATGAGTAATGTAGGGTATGTAAACAAGATGCAGTAGATGATATAGAGTACAGTATATACGTATGAGATGAGTAATGTAGGGTATGTAAACAAGATGCAGTAGATGGTATAGAGTACAGTATATACGTATGAGATGAGTAATGTAGGGTATGTAAACAAGATGCAGTAGATGGTATAGAATACAGTCTATACTGTACATATGAGATTAGTAATGTAGGGTATGTAAACAAGATGCAGTAGATGGTATAGAATACAGTATGGTACTGTATATACATATGAGATGAGTAATGTAGGGTATGTAAACAAGATGCAGTAGATGGTATAGAGTACAGTATATACATATGAGATGAGTAATGTAGGGTATGTAAACAAGATGCAGTAGATGGTATAGAATACAGTCTATACTGTACATATGAGATGAGTAATGTAGGGTATGTAAACAAGATGTAGTAGATGGTATAGAGTACAGTCTATACTGTACATATGAGATGAGTAATGTAGGGTATGTAAACAAGATGCAGTAGATGGTATAGAGTACAGTATATACGTATGAGATGAGTAATGCATAGACAAGATGCAGTAGATGGTATAGAGTACAGTCTATACTGTACATATGAGATGAGTAATGTAGGGTATGTAAACAAGATGCAGTAGATGGTATAGAATACAGTATATACATATGAGATGAGTAATGTAGGGTATGTAAACAAGATGTAGTAGATGGTATAGAGTACAGTCTATACTGTACATATGAGATGAGTAATATAGGGTATGTAAACAAGATGCAGTAGATGGTATAGAGTACAGTATATACATATGAGATGAGTAATGTAGGGTATGTAAACAAGATGCAGTAGATGGTATAGAGTACAGTATATACATATGAGATGAGTAATGTAGGGTATGTAAACAAGATGCAGTAGATGGTATAGAGTACAGTCTATACTGTACATATGAGATGAGTAATGTAGGGTATGTAAACAAGATGTAGTAGATGGTATAGAGTACAGTCTATACTGTACATATGAGATGAGTAATGTAGGGTATGTAAACAAGATGCAGTAGATGGTATAGAGTACAGTATATACATATGAGATGAGTAATGTAGGGTATGTAAACAAGATGTAGTAGATGGTATAGAATACAGTCTATACTGTACATATGAGATGAGTAATGTAGGGTATGTAAACAAGATGTAGTAGATGGTATAGAGTACAGTCTATACTGTACATATGAGATGAGTAATGTAGGGTATGTAAACAAGATGCAGTAGATGGTATAGAGTACAGTATATACATATGAGATGAGTAATGTAGGGTATGTAAACAAGATGTAGTAGATGGTATAGAGTACAGTCTATACTGTACATATGAGATGAGTAATGTAGGGTATGTAAACAAGATGCAGTAGATGGTATAGAATACAGTCTATACATATGAGATGAGTAATGTAGGGTATGTAAACAAGATGCAGTAGATGGTATAGAATACAGTATATACATATGAGATGAGTAATGTAGGGTATGTAAACAAGATGCAGTAGATGGTATAGAATACAGTATATACATATGAGATGAGTAATGTAGGGTATGTAAACAAGATGCAGTAGATGGTATAGAGTACAGTATATACATATGAGATGAGTAATGTAGGGTATGTAAACAAGATGCAGTAGATGGTATAGAGTACAGTCTATACTGTACATATGAGATGAGTAATGTAGGGTATGTAAACAAGATGCAGTAGATGGTATAGAATACAGTATATACGTATGAGATGAGTAATGCATAGACAAGATGCAGTAGATGGTATAGAGTACAGTATATACATATGAGATGAGTAATGTAGGGTATGTAAACAAGATGCAGTAGATGGTATAGAGTACAGTATATACATATGAGATGAGTAATGTAGGGTATGTAAACAAGATGCAGTAGATGGTATAGAATACAGTATATACATATGAGATGAGTAATGTAGGGTATGTAAACAAGATGCAGTAGATGGTATAGAATACAGTATATACGTATGAGATGAGTAATGCATAGACAAGATGCAGTAGATGGTATAGAGTACAGTATATACATATGAGATGAGTAATGTAGGGTATGTAAACAAGATGCAGTAGATGGTATAGAGTACAGTATATACATATGAGATGAGTAATGTAGGGTATGTAAACAAGATGCAGTAGATGGTATAGAATACAGTCTATACTGTACATATGAGATGAGTAATGTAGGGTATGTAAACAAGATGCAGTAGATGCTATAGAATACAGTCTATACTGTACATATGAGATGAGTAATGTAGGGTATGTAAACTAGATGCAGTAGATGGTATAGAATACAGTCTATACTGTACATATGAGATGAGTAATGTAGGGTATGTAAACAAGATGCAGTAGATGGTATAGAGTACAGTATATACATATGAGATGAGTAATGTAGGGTATGTAAACAAGATGCAGTAGATGGTATAGAATACAGTCTATACTGTACATATGAGATGAGTAATGTAGGGTATGTAAACAAGATGCAGTAGATGGTATAGAATACAGTCTATACTGTACATATGAGATGAGTAATGTAGGGTATGTAAACAAGATGCAGTAGATGGTATAGAGTACAGTATATACATATGAGATGAGTAATGTAGGGTATGTAAACAAGATGCAGTAGATGGTATAGAGTACAGTATATACATATGAGATGAGTAATGCAGGGTATGTAAACAAGATGCAGTAGATGGTATAGAATACAGTATATACGTATGAGATGAGTAATGTAGGGTATGTAAACAAGATGCAGTAGATGGTATAGAATACAGTATATACTGTACATATGAGATGAGTAATGTAGGGTATGTAAACAAGATGCAGTAGATGGTATAGAATACAGTCTATACATATGAGATGAGTAATGTAGGGTATGTAAACAAGATGCAGTAGATGATATAGAGTACAGTATATACGTATGAGATGAGTAATGTAGGGTATGTAAACAAGATGCAGTAGATGGTATAGAGTACAGTATATACGTATGAGATGAGTAATGTAGGGTATGTAAACAAGATGCAGTAGATGGTATAGAATACAGTCTATACTGTACATATGAGATTAGTAATGTAGGGTATGTAAACAAGATGCAGTAGATGGTATAGAATACAGTATATACATATGAGATGAGTAATGTAGGGTATATAAACAAGATGCAGTAGATGGTATAGAATACAGTATATACATATGAGATGAGTAATGTAGGGTATGTAAACAAGATGTAGTAGATGGTATAGAATACAGTATATACATATGAGATGAGTAATGTAGGGTATGTAAACAAGATGTAGTAGATGGTATAGAGTACAGTCTATACTGTACATATGAGATGAGTAATATAGGGTATGTAAACAAGATGCAGTAGATGGTATAGAATACAGTCTATACTGTACATATGAGATGAGTATTGTAGGACATGTAGACATTATTAAAGTGGCGTTATTTAAAGTGACTAGTGATACCTTCAAATCCATTTATTAAATAGATTAAAGTGGACAGAGATTCGAGTCTGTATGTTGGCAGCAGCCTCTGTGTTAGTGATGGCTGTTTAATGGTCTGACGGCCTTGAGATAGAAGCTGTTTTTCAGTCTCCCGGTCCCAGCTTACTAGGTTTTTATAGTGTGTGTGTGTGTGTGTGTGTCTACCTTGGACTTTGCAGGAGTGTGTCTGCTGCACTCTTCCAGTGTCGTTATCCTTCTCTGCTGGCCACTCGTAGATATACACTGCTGTATGTGAGGAGCCAGCATCCAGGACGATCCCATACTGAGAGATGGAGAGAGACACATTTTCAACCTCTCTGACCCAGTCTGTAATACCTACATGTTTCAAGCAAACCACCATAGTCCCTGTACCTAAGAATGTAACCTGTCTAAATGAATACCAACCCATAGCACACATCTTTTGCCATGACATTTGTATTTATTCTGGATTCCAAATTAGCTGATTGAGAAAGAAAAGGAAAGCCGAGCTCTAGGAGCTCAGATGAAATAATTTAATACCTTAATAACCAATGTTTGTTGATCAGGGTATAATGACAAAAGACTGAGGGTCACTAGTTTATATAGTGTCAAAGGACACACAGGTGTCTGTAATCATGGCCAGGTGTGGCCTGATATCATTGGTTAATTCTCAGACATAACAATAACATACACAAACATGAATGGATAGCATACGATCATAGATAACATTTGGCTACAAACATTTACAATGAATAGCAAAATCACAATCACAAGAATGGCTTCAGATCAAAGTCTTCGTTGAGACCGAAGGGAGCAAGGTCCTTTAAATGAAAGATCCAGGCAGCCTCTCGTTTTAACAATAAATTGTCGAGGTCACCCCTCTGCTAGGGAGGGTGACATGTTCGATGGACAATATAACGTAGGGTTGAAATCTTGTGGTTCGCTTCCAAAAAGTGTACCACAACTGGGTCATGTTTTTGCACCTAATGGTGCTGCGATGCTCAAGATTCAGTACTTTTAATTTGCACTTTGTTTTACCCACATCATTTTTTACCACAAGGACAAGTTATAAGATAAATAACTGCCTTAGTGGAGCACCTGGAAACACCTTTGATTGGGATCTGTTTCCCTGTTTGTGGGTGTTTGAAGGATCCATTTATAAGTGCCATTGCATTGATCACAGCCGTTACCCTACTAGTTTCCATCCAGTAGAGACGTAAATAGAAACTGGGATATTTTGGGATGGTAAATCAGAGTCAACCTGTTCTCTCTGGATGTCTGTGAGAGAGGATAAGGAGAATAGGACCAATTTGTAGGACCAAGGGAGGAGAATAGGCTCTGAGAATAAGGGAGAGAATAGGACCAAGGGAGGAGAATAGGAAAGGGTAATGTAATATGTAATGGACCATCTGAGGAGAATAGGACCTGGAGGAGTGGGTGAATAGGACCAAGGGAGGATCTAGGACCAGGGAGGAGAATAGGACCAAGGGAGGAGAATATAGGGAGGAGAATGCCAAGGATTGCATTGATAGGAGCCAAGGAGGTTAGGACCAGGGGAGGAGAATAGGACCAAGGAGGGAGAATTTCCATAGGACCAGGAGAATAGGACCAAGGGAGGAGAATAGGAGGAAATAGGACCATATTTTAGGACCAAGGGGGTGAGAATAGGACCAAGGGAGGAGAATCAGGACCAGTTGCTCTCAAGGGAGATTTCTGACCCTAGGACCAAGGAGGAGAATAGGACCAAGGGAGGAGAATAGGACCAAGGGAGGAGAATAGGACCAAGGGAGGAGAATAGGACCAGGAGGGAGGACCAAGGGAGGAGAATAGGACCAAGGGAGGAGAATAGGACCAAGGGAGAGAATAGGACCATAGGGAGGTTACCATTACGGATACTGTCATCGGATCTTAGAATGTGCCGATGTTTGTGATCGATTCTTTTCCCAAGTCCAGGTCCTAAACAGATTCTACCCCCAAGCCATAAGACTCCTGAACATCTAATCAAATGGCTACCCAGACTATTTGCATTGCCCCTCCTCTTCCATGCTGCTGCTAATCTCTGTTATTATCTATGCATAGTCACTTTAATAACTCTACCTACATGTACATATTACCTCAATTACCTCGACTAACCGGTGCCCCCCTGTATATAGTCTCGCTATTGTTATTTTACTGCCGCCTTTTTTAAACTGCATTGTTGGTTTGGGATTGTAAGTAAGGTTTTATTTGGCACATGTGACAAATAACATTTGATTTGATTTGGATATTTCAGTTTTTTGCTAATTCTTTTGATTCGACAGAATTGGCTGTAGGGCAAACTGTTTTCAAGGGAAGTGGGTGACAACTATCAGCCCTCAACACACTGTTACGATCAGTAGGTTTCCTGTAAAGATCAGTGTATAGAACATTATCTTCACACAAAATCAGAAAATCAAGGAAACTGATTTGACGTGTATCAGACTGCATAGTAAATGTCAGATGCTCAGAACAGGAGTGAAGAAAAGCATGGAACGCCTGTAGCTGTTTGGCATCACCCCTCCACAGAACACAAGTATCATCAACGTACCATTTCCACATAGTAATGTCATTCAAGAAAACATTGTTGAGAGGATTGAGAATAGACTGTTTAATGTAACCCACATACAAATTAGCATAGTTAGGAGCCATGGGGGCCATAGCAGTACCCTTCATCTGAATAAAGAAACCATTTAGAAATATGAAGTAGTTATGTGTGAGTAATATTTCAGCCAATGTTATACTGCAGCACTGGAAGGTAGTTCATTAGGGTCACGTTGCAGAAGAAAATGTTCCATAGCTTCAATACCGCCCTCGTGTGGAATATTAGTGTATAACTCAACATCAAAAAAATAACTAACAAGGTATTATCAGGGAGAGGATCAAGAGATTCAATAATAGAGACCATACTGCTGGTGTCCTTTAGGAGCTGGGGAGCTGGTCTGAGACCATACTGCTGGTGTCCTTTAGGAGGGAGCTGGTCTAAGACCATACTGCTGGTGTCCTTTAGGAGGGAGCTGGTCTGAGACCATACTGAGCTGGGTGTCCTTTAGGAGGGGAGCTGGTCTGAGACCATACTGCTGGTGTCCTTTAGGAGGGAGCTGGTCTGAGACCATACTGCTGGTGTCCTTTAGGAGGGGAGCTGTTCTGAGACCATACTGCTGGTGTCCTTTATAAAAGGAGAGGAGCTGTTCTGAGACCATACTGCTGGTGTCCTTTAGGAGGGGAGCTGTTCTGAGATCATACTGCTGGTGTCCTTTAGGAGGGGAGCTGGTCTGAGACCATACTGCTGGTGTCCTTTAGGAGGGGAGCTGTTCTGAGACCATACTGCTGGTGTCCTTTAGAAGGGGAGCTGTTCTGAGACCAGACTGCTGGTGTCCTTTAGGAGGGGAGCTGGTCTGAGACCATACTGCTGGTGTCCTTTAGGAGGGGAGCTGGTCTGAGACCATACTGCTGGTGTCCTTTAGGAGGGGAGCTGTTCTGAGATCATACTGCTGGTGTCCTTTAGAAGGGGAGCTGTTCTGAGACCAGACTGCTGGTGTCCTTTAGGAGGGGAGCTGGTCTGAGACCATACTGCTGGTGTCCTTTAGGAGGGGAGCTGTTCTGAGATCATACTGCTGGTGTCCTTTAGGAAGGGGAGCTGTTCTGAGACCAGACTGCTGGTGTCCTTTAGAGGGGAGCTGGTCTGAGACCATACTGCTGGTGTCCTTTAGGAGGGGAGCTGGTCTGAGACCATACTGCTGGTGTCCTTTAGGAGGGAGCTGTTCTGAGACCATACTGCTGGTGTCCTTTAGAAGGGGAGCTGTTCTGAGACCAGACTGCTGGTGTCCTTTAGGACTGCTGGTGGGGAGCTGGTCTGAGACCATACTGCTGGTGTCCTTTAGGAGGGGAGCTGTTCTGAGATCATACTGCTGGTGTCCTTTAGAAGGGAGCTGTTCTGAGACCAGACTGCTGGTATCCTTTAGGAGGAGCTGTTCTGAGACCATACTGCTGGTGTCCTTTAGGAGGGAGCTGTTCTGAGACCATACTGCTGGTGTCCTTTAGGAGGGGAGCTGTTCTGAGACCATACTGCTGGTGTCCTTTAGGAGGGGAGCTGTTCTGAGATCATACTGCTGGTTTCCTTTAGGAGGGAGCTGTTCTGAGACCATACTGCTGGTGTCCTTTAGGAGGAGCTGTTCTGACTGCTGGTGCTGCTTCTGAGACCATACTGCTGGTGTCCTTTACAAAGGAGGGGAGCTGTTCTGAGACCATACTGCTGGTTTCCTTTAGGAGGGGAGCTGTTCTGAGACCATACTGCTGGTGTTTCCTTTAGGAGGGGAGCTGGTCTGAGACCATACTACTGCTGGTGTCCTTTAGGAGGGGAGCTGTTCTGAGACCATACTGCTGGTGTCCTTTAGGAGGGGAGCTGTTCTGAGACCATACTGCTGGTGTCCTTTAGGAGGAGCTGTGTCTGAGACCATACTGCTGGTGTCCTTTAGGAGGGGAGCTGTTCTGAGACCATACTGCTGGTGTCCTTTAGGGGGGAGCTGTTCTGAGACCATACTGCTGGTGTCCTTTTCTGAGACCATACTGCTGGTGTCCTTTGGAGCTGTTCTGAGACCATACTGCTGGTGTCCTTTAGGGAGGGAGCTGTTCTGAGACCATACTGCTGGTGTCCTTTAGGAGGGGAGCTGTTCTGAGACCATACTGCTGGTGTCCTTTAGGAGGAGCTGTTCTGAGACCATACTGCTGGTGTCCTTTAGGAGGGGAGCTGTTCTGAGACCATACTGCTGGTGTCCTTTAGGAGGGAGCTGTTCTGAGACCATACTGCTGGTGTCCTTTAGGAGCTGGGGAGCTGTTCTGAGACCATACTGCTGGTGTCCTTTATAAAAGGGGGAGCTGTTCTGAGACCATACTGCTGGTGTCCTTTAGGAGGGGAGCTGGTCTGAGACCATACTGCTGGTGTCCTTTAGGAGGGAGCTGGTCTGAGACCATACTGCTGGTGTCCTTTAGGAGGGGAGCTGTTCTGAGACCATACTGCTGGTGTCCTTTAGGAGGGGAGCTGTTCTGAGACCAGACTGCTGGTGTCCTTTAGGAGGGGAGCTGGTCTGAGACCATACTGCTGGTGTCCTTTAGGAGGGGAGCTGTTCTGAGATCATACTGCTGGTGTCCTTTAGGAGGGGAGCTGTTCTGAGACCTTTAGAAGGGGACTGTTCTGGACCATCCTGCTGGTGTCCTTAGGAGGGGAGCTGTTCTGAGACCATACTGCTGGTGTCCTTTAGGAGGGGAGCTGTTCTGAGACCATACTGCTGGTTTCCTTTAGGAGGGGAGCTGTTCTGAGATCATACTGCTGGTGTCCTTTAGGAGGGGAGCTGTTCTGAGATCATACTGCTGGTTTCCTTTAGGAGGGGAGCTGTTCTGAGACCATACTGCTGGTGTCCTTTAGGAGGGGAGCTGTTCTGAGATCATACTGCTGGTGTCCTTTAGGAGGGGAGCTGGTCTGAGACCATACTGCTGGTGTCCTTTAGGAGCTGGGGAGCTGTTCTGAGACCATACTGCTGGTGTCCTTTAGGAGGGGAGCTGTTCTGAGACCATACTGCTGGTGTCCTTTAGGAGGGGAGCTGTTCTGAGACCATACTGCTGGTGTCCTTTAGAGGGGAGCTGTTCTGAGACCATACTGCTGGTGTCCTTTATACTGCTGGTGGAGGGGAGCTGTTCTGAGACCATACTGCTGGTGTCCTTTAGGAGGGGAGCTGTTCTGAGACCATACTGCTGGTGTCCTTTAGGAGGGGAGCTGTTCTGAGACCATACTGCTGGTGTCCTTTAGGAGGGGAGCTGTTCTGAGACCATACTGCTGGTGTCCTTTAGGAGGGGAGCTGTTCTGAGACCATACTGTTCTGGTGTCCTTTAGGAGGAGCTGTTCTGAGACCATACTGCTGTGTCCTTTGAGACCATACTGCTGGTGTCCTTTACAAAGGAGGGGAGCTGTTCTGAGACCATACTGCTGGTGTCCTTTACAAAGGAGGGGAGCTGTTCTGAGACCATACTGCTGGTGTCCTTTAGGAGGAGCTGTTCTGAGACCATACTGCTGGTTTCCTTTACAAAGGAGGGAGCTGGTCTGAGACCATACTGCTGGTGTCCTTTACAAAGGAGGGGAGCTGTTCTGAGACCACCATACATGCTGGTGTTCTTTGAGACCATACTGCTGGTGAGGAGGGGAGCTGGTCTGAGACCATACTGCTGGTGTCCTTTAGGAGGGGAGCTGGTCTGAGACCATACTGCTGGTGTCCTTTAGGGGGAGCTGATCTGAGACCATACTGCTGGTGTCCTTTACAAAGGAGGGAGCTGTTCTGAGACCATACTGCTGGTGTTCTTTAGGAGGGGAGCTGGTCTGAGACCATACTGCTGGTGTCCTTTAGGAGGGAGCTGGTCTGAGACCATACTGCTGGTGTCCTTTAGGAGGGGAGCTGTTCTGAGACCATACTGCTGGTGTCCTTTAGGAGGGGAGCTGTTCTGGAGCTGGTCTAAGACCATACTGCTGGTGTCCTTTACAAAGGAGGGGAGCTGTTCTGAGACCATACTGCTGGTGTTCTTTGCTGGTGGAGGGGAGCTGGTCTGAGACCATACTGCTGGTGTCCTTTAGGAGGGGAGCTGGTCTGAGACCATACTGCTGGTGTCCTTTAGGAGGGGAGCTGATCTGAGACCATACTGCTGGTGTCCTTTAGGAGCTGGGAGCTGGTCTAAGACCATACTGCTGGTGTCCTTTACAAAGGAGGGGAGCTGTTCTGAGACCATACTGCTGGTGTCCTTTAGGAGGGGAGCTGGTCTGAGACCAGAGCTGTTCTGAGACCATACTGCTGGTGTCCTTTAGGAGGGGAGCTGGTCTGAGACCATACTGCTGGTGTCCTTTACTGCTGAGGGGAGCTGTTCTGAGACCATACTGCTGGTGTCCTTTAGGAGGGGAGCTGGTCTGAGACCATACTGCTGGTGTCCTTTAGGAGGGGAGCTGTTCTGAGACCATACTGCTGGTGTCCTTTAGGAGGGGAGCTGTTCTGAGACCATACTGCTGGTGTCCTTTAGGAGGGGAGCTGTTCTGAGACCATACTGCTGGTGTCCTTTAGGAGGAGCTGTTCTGAGACTGCTGGTGTCCTTTGAGAGCCAGACTGCTGGTGTCCTTTAGGAGGGGGAGCTGTGTCTGAGAGCTGGTCCATACTGCTGGTGTCCTTTAGGAGGGGAGCTGTTCTGAGACCATACTGCTGGTGTCCTTTAGGAGGGGAGCTGGGAGCTGGTCTGAGACCATACTGCTGGTGTCCTTTAGGAGGGGAGCTGTTCTGAGACCATACTGCTGGTGTCCTTTAGGAGGGGAGCTGTTCTGAGACCATACTGCTGGTTTAGGAGGGGAGCTGTTCCTTTAGGAGGGGAGCTGTACTGAGACCATACTGCTGGTGTCCTTTAGAAGGGGAGCTGTTCTGAGACCTTACTGCTGGTGTCCTTTAGGAGGGGAGCTGTACTGAGACCATACTGCTGGTGTCCTTTAGAAGGGGAGCTGTTCTGAGACCATACTGCTGGTGTCCTTTAGGAGGGGAGCTGGTCTGAGACCATACTGCTGGTATCCTTTAGGAGGGGAGCTGTTCTGAGTCCTTACTGCTGGTGTCCTTTACAAAGGAGTGGATTCAGCATGTCAATACCTCTCACAAATACAAGTAGTGATGAAGTCATTCTCTCCTCCACTTTGAACCAGGAGAGATTGACATGTATATTATTAATGTTAGCTCTCCGTGTATATTTAAGTGCCAGCTGCGCTACCCTGTTCTGAAATAATTGCAAATTTCCTAAGTCCCTCTTTGTGGCACTTGACCACACAACTGAACAGTAGTCCAGGTGCGACAAAACTAGGGCCTGTAGGACATACCTTGTTGATAATGCTGTTAAGAAGGCAAAGCAGTGCTTTATTATAGACAGACTCCTCCCCATCCTTGCTACTGTTGTATCAATATGTTTTGACCATGACAGTTTATAATCCAGGGTTACTGCAAGCAGTTGTCACGTTCGTTGAATGGAGGAGACCAAGGCGCAGCGTGATATGAATACATGTTACTTTAATGATGATGAAGAAACACATAAACAAACAAAACAAAACGTGAAGCTAAATATAGTGCTGACACAGGCAACTAACACATAGACAATAACCTACGAAATACCCAAAGAAGATGGCTGCCTAAATATGGTTCCCAATCAGAGACAACGATAAACAGCTGCCTCTAATTGAGAACCAATCTAGGCAACCATAGACATACATAAACACCTAGATAGTAAACACCCCCATAAACATACAAAACCCCTAGACAGTACAAAAACACACACATCACCCATGTCACACCCTGACCTAACCAAAATAATAAAGAAAACAAAGAATACTAAGGTCAGGGCGTGACAGTACCCCCCCAAAGATGTGGACTCCCGGCCACACACCTAAACCTATATGGGAGGGTCTGGGTGGGCATAACTCCGAGGTGGCGATTCTGGCTCGGGACGTGGACCCTGCTCCACTTCTGACTCGTCACACTTACTTAATGTCTCTGGAGTGGGAACCCTCACCGCCGACCACGGACTAGAGGACGCCACTGGACTGATGGTCGAGTCTGGAGTGAGTGGCGCCTCTGGATTGGAGGGAGATTCTGGCGGATCCGGACTGGAGGGAGACTCTGGCGGATCCGGACTGGGACCCGTCGTGGTAGGTTCCGGACTGCGACCCGTCGTGGTAGATTCCGGACTGCAGCCCGTCGTAGGAGGTTCCGGTCTGTAGACTATCGCCGGACGCTCTGGACTGGGTACTGTTGCCGGACGCTCTGGACTGGGTACTGTTGCCGGACGCTCTGGACTGGGTACTGTTGCTGGACGCTCTGGACTGGGTACTGTTGCCGGACGCTCTGGACTGGGTACTGTCACCGGACGCTCTAGACTGGCGAGGCGCACTGTAGGCCTGGTGCGTGGTGCTGGCACTGGTGGTACCGGGCTGGAGACACGCACCTCAGGGAGAGTGTGGGGAGGAGGAACAGGGCGTACAGGGCTCTGGAGACGCACAGGAAGCCTGGTGCGTGGTGTTTTCACTGGTGGTACTGGGCTGGGGACACGCATCTCAGGGCGAGTGCGGGGAGCAGGCACAGGATGTACTGGGCTGTGGAGGCATACTGGAGGTCTGGAGTGTAGAGCTGACACAACCCGTCCTGGCTGGATGGTTATACTTGCCCGCTGGCACAGGACACACAGGGCTGTGCAGACTCACAGTACGCAGAGCCGGCGCAGGATATCCTGGTCCATGGAGGTATACTGGAGACTAGGAGCGCTGAGCCGGGAACCCTCCTTCCTTGCTGGATGCTCATTCTAGCCCGGCCAATGAGCTGGAATATAGCGCACCGGGCTAGAAATACGCACTGGAGACGCCGTGGGCATCTTTGCATAACACGGTGCCTGACCAGTTATACGCTCCCCACGGTAAGCACGAGGAGTTGGCTCAGGTCTCCTACCTGACTTAGCCAATCTCCTCGTGTGTCCCCCCCAAAACATTTATTGGGGCTGCCTCTCGGGCTTCCGTGCTTGCCGTGTACCCATATATCGTTGCCGTTCCTCCATTCTCCTGTATCCCTCGCACTGTTCCATAGAATCCCAAGCGGGCACTGGCACTCTCTCTGGATCGATCGACCACCTCTCTATCTCCTCCCAGGTTTTTACCCACTCATCCTTCTCTCGGGTCCATTCTTCCACAAAGCGCTGTTCCTCCTTATCACACTGCTTGGTCATTTTACGGTGGGTTATTCTGTCACGTTTGTTGAATGGAGGAGACCAAGGCGCAGCGTGATGTGAATACATGTTACTTTAATGACAACGAAGAAACACATAAACAAACATAAACATAAACACATACAAAAACAACAAAACGAAGGTGAAGCTAAATTCTATTTTTAATTTTTAGATAAATTAATTTATTACGTTCAATACCATTCATTCTTTACAACTCATAATTTTCATTCATACTCCAATAATGGTATTTTGATTTAACTAAACAAAAACCCCAAAACAAAACCTCAGGGGAGCATCTTCCCTCCCTGTCATCCTACAAACTACCTTTCACTATCTCCCCGTCTCTAATCTAACCCCAAAATCTAAATGTAACCCAGCCCTAAACCCCCCTTCCACCTCTCCCGGGCAGCATGCTGCCCCCACTTCCTCTCCTCCCTCTTCGTCCCCCTCAAGTCTCCTTCCACCCTCCTCACTATCCCTTCCACCCCCCAATCTCTCCCTGTCTTAACCATGTTCTGCCTGGCTTCCCACAGCCCCCGTTTAAAGACACTCATGAGAAGCCAGAACAGAAACCTTTCCCTATCCGTCCCTCTCGCTCTCCCTACACCTCTCTCTAACCTGGCCCACGTCAATACAAAATCCCCTCTTACCAAACCTAACAACACCCGTGCCCAAGCCCATACTACTCTGGCAAAGGCACAGTCCCAAAAGGCATGGCACACAGTCTCCTCCCTGCCACAGGAGGATCTTGGACAGGTGGGGGATTGCGCCAAACTATGCCGGTATATGATGGAACGTACCGGCAAGCACTTGTGGAGGCTCAACCAATTCAGGTCCTTGAGCCTGTTGTCCAAGCCCCGCGCCTGCACTCCCTCCCAGACCACTTCCGAGATGCCCACTACAGGCGCCGGACTCTCTGCCTGTCTGACCTCCTCGTACAGGTGCCTGTGATCTAAACCTACTCGGGCAACTTCAACCTCGGGGTGCGCACGCAGCCACTTGGCCGCATGGCCAAAGTGCCACGGCAGCTGTTCCGCCCGAGGACCCGTGTTAGACCACACCATTACGCTTCTCGCCTGATACGAGAAGAAAACCCGCAAGAGATAACCCGATGGGTGTATCACTGGATGAGCTCCGTTAACAAGAAAGAAACAAAATTACGTCCAGCTTGAGGGGAGATGTGGTACCCCCTACCTCCCTCCCCGATGGGGCAGAGCATGCGTGCCCTGGCGAACCACTCGTACCTGCCACCCCACATGAACTGAAACACAAGCCTCACTAGAGGCCTCCTCAGACAAGCCGGCAATGGGTAGATGTACGCCAAATACAAAAGAGACGGCAACACATCCACCTTAAGAGCCAAGACCTTGCCCATAAAAGACAAAGACCTAGCCCTCCACATAACTAGCTTCTTCTGTACCACTGCGATACCCATGTTCCAGTTTAGCGTCGCTGAGCCGGAGGTCTCAAAATGGACCCCAAGAATCCTCAGGGCCCCCTCACAGAGAGATAACCCACCGGGCACATCCGTCCTTCCGCGCCATCTTCCAAAAAAATTAACGGAAGACTTTGCATGGTTCAGAACCGCTCCAGACGCTCGGGTGAAATCCCCAATGATGGCAAGGGACCTTGTCAGACACGAGTCCTTGCACAGCAGCAAGGAAGTGTCGTCGGCGTACTGCGTCATCTTAACACGCAGCCCACCACTTCCAGGGATCAACAAGCCTTCCACCCCTGTGTCTGCCCTAATGGCAGCCCCCAGAGGCTCCATGTACAGAACGAAGAGGAGAGCCGAGAGTGGGCACCCCTGCCTGACCCCAGACGAGAGGTCAAAAACATCACCCAAGTGACTATTTACACTAACTTGGCACCCCGCTCCGACATATAATGTACAGATCCATCCTATGAATTTCTCCCCAAATCCTAATCTACCTAACACACTGAATAGAAAAGTTATATTCACGCAATCAAAGGCTTTCGCCTGATCTAGCGCTGCTACCATTAAAGGCAGACCTCTATCTTCAACCCAAGCGATGGAGTCCCTGATTAACTGTAGGGTTCCATCTAATAGAGCGGCCCTCTACCCTGCACCCTGATCCTCATGGACGACGTAGGGAAGGGTCTGCTAAAACCTTTGCAAATAGCTTGTAATCTATGCACAGCATGGTCAACGGCCGCCAGTTGCCAAGGTCTGTTGCTTCCCCCTTCTTATACAGAAGTGACAGCACACCAACAGCCATTGATCCCCCCGGGACCCCCGTCTCAAGGATGGCCTTCAAGACTTCGAGGACCACTGGCCAAGTATACCCCAAAACTTGAGATAAAACTCAGCGGCAGCCAATCCATCCCAGGCACCTTCCCTTTTCCCATCCTCCTAAGAGCGCTCTCAACCTCTTCTAGTGTGATCTGGGCCTCCATCACTTCTCCATCACTTCTCTAATGTCCTCCGGCAACCGCCTGGACAAGTTTTCTAAAAACACATTTCCCTGCTCTACATCTATTTCCCTTTCCTTAAATAAACATTGGAAATGGTCAGTTGTCACCCTGACCATTTCCTCTGGTTTTCTAGAAAGCCTAGAAAGCTGCCCTGGGGAATTCCTGATTCTAACTGGATTTTGTTGGAGAGGCTTCCATTAAAGAACACCCTCTGTGTTCTGTTAGACAGGTAACTCTTTATCCACATTATAGCAGGGGGTGTAAAGCCATAACACATACGTTTTTCGATAATGTCAAAAGCTGCAATGAAGTTATCATCAATTTCTCTCAGCCAATCATCAGTCATTTGTGTCAGTGCTGTGCTTATTGAATGTCCTTTCCTATAAGCATGCTGAAAGTCTGGTGTCAATTTGTTTACTGTAAAATATCATTTTATCTGGTCAGTTTACTAAGGGTTGGTAACAGGCTGATTGGTGGGCTATTTGAGCCAGTGAAGGGGGCTTTACTATTCTTGGGAAGCGGAATGATTTTAGCTTCCCTCCAGGCCTGAGGGCACACACTTTCTAGTAGGCTTAAATTGAAGATATGGCAAATTGGAGTGGAAATATCGTCTGCTATTCTCGTCAGTCATTTTCCATCCAGATTGTTAGACCCCGGTGGCTTGTCATTGTTGACAGACAACAATACTTTTTCACCTCTTCTACACTGACCTTTCAGAATTCAAAAGTACAATTCTAGTCTTTCATAACCTGGTCTGATATACTTGGATGTGTAGTGTCAGCGTTTGTTGCTGTCATATAATCCCTATCTTGCCAATGCCTGGTGTAGACAGCAACACTGTCTGGTGTAGAGGTCCTGGATGGCAGGAAGCTTTGCACCAGTGATGTACTGGGCCGTACGCACTACCTTCTGTAGTGCCTTGAGGTCTGAGGCCGAGAAGTTGCCATACCAGGCAGTGATGCAACTGGTCAGGATGCTCTCGATGGCTCAGCTGTAAAACATTTTGAGGATCTGAGGACCCATGCCAAATCTTTTCAGTCTCCTGAGGGGGAATAGGTTTTGTCCTCCTCACTGTTTTGGTGTGCCTTGGTGTGCTTGGACCATGTTCGTTTGTTGGTTGATGTGGACGCCATAGAATTTGAAGCTCTCAACCTGCTAAACTACAGCCCCGCCGATGAAAATGGGGGCGTGCTCGGTCCTCCTTGTCCATCACCCTGATTGATCTCTTTTTATTTAGCCCTCAATAGCCTCAGTCATTAGGCAGTATTGGTTTTGTTTAATTTAGTCCCCCTCTCCTGTTTTGTTTATCTGCCTTTATTATTAAAACTACCTTCTGCACCTGCTTCCTGAATCCAAGTGCTTATGTTACAAGAATGGCAAGATGACAGCAATCTGCAGGTCATGGAAAGAGGACATCAGTTCTGAATCTGAATCCATGATAACAATGACAGAGAAATCTGATTAACTAACAGTACCCAGGCCATTCCATGTAATTGATCTACTCCAGAGCTAGCACACCTGATTCAACTTGTCAACTAATCCTCAAGGTCTTGAATAGCTAGATCAGAGCTACAGCACAATTGTGAAACATCTGGGTGTTCCCAGGAGAGGTTTCAGAAACACTGCAGCAGTACATTACAGTAAAACAAACTAGAGAAAGTCTTTTCAACATTGATTCAGAACCGAAATGAACCAGAAAATATGCATTTTCAAAGTCCGGAAAATACCTATTTTGACTTCCTGAAAATAACTATTTTCACCTTTCATTCAGAACCTAAAATGAACCTAACTTCAGCGTCTGGAATTGTATCGTATAATGTATTTTAAATGTAATTTTGCTTACTGGGTTCAGATTTTTGGGAACACACTAAAAAGTAACTTGACATTGTTGATTAGTCAGCATAAATTTGGATTAAAATGGCATGAAGAAAATGGCATTGACAGAAAGGTGTACTGAATGAATGCATCATAAGGTAAGGACTGGAATTTGTTCTGGATGCTCGAACAGCGACGTGTCTGTCTCGTATGTTGATCTAGCTAATTATCTAGCAAAGCTAGCATACAGTGGGGAGAACAAGTATTTGATACACTTCCGATTTTGCAGGTTTTCCTACTTACAAAGCATGTAGAGGTCTGTAATTTTTATCATAGGTACACTTCAACTGTGAGAGACGGAATCTAAAACAAAATCCAGAAAATCACATTGTATGATTTTTAAGTAATTAATTTGCATTTTGTTGCATGACATACGTATTTGATCACCTATCAACCACTAATAATTCCAGCTCTCACAAACCTGTTAGTGTCACGCCTCTTTGTTTTCTTTATTGTTTTGGTTAGGTCAGGGTGTGACATGGGTGATGTATGTGTTTTGACTTGTCTAGTGGTTTTGTATGGGGCTAAAGCTTTAGAGGATGTGAATGATGCTGAATGGGGGTGTAGACAAAGAAGAGCTCTCCAGTAGGTGTACCAAAAATATTCAAGGGCCATTTTCTCAAAAGTGAGGTTACAAGTTTATTAACCTTCAAAGCAGAATTACTTTCCCATTGTTCCTCAACTGTAGTATGATATAAATGTTTTTGCTCTGGCTCTCTATCTTTATGCAATCTAAAAAACACAATTTCAAAATTTGCTACAGAAGACCGAATTGTGCCAGTCACATACCCAAGCTGCAGGCTAATGTTAAATCTAGACTTGGGTTCCTCTATCGTAGTCGCTCCTCTTTCACCCCAGCTGCCAAACTAACCCCGATTCAGATGACCATCCTACCAATGTTAGATTACCGAGATGTAATTTATAGATCGGCAGGTAAGGGTGGTCGCGAGCCGCTAGATGTCTTTACTTTTCAGCCATCAGATTTGCCACCAATGCTCCTTATAGGACACATCACTGCTCTCTATACTCCTCTGTAAACTGGTCATCTCTGTTACCCGGAGCAAAACACACTGGTCGATGCTTATTTAGAAAACCCTCTTAGTGAGTGGGTGTATTGAATCACCCATCCAAAGCGTAATTAACAATTTCATCATGCTCAAAGGGATATTCAGTGTCTGCTTATATTTACCCATCTACCAATAGGTGTCCATCTTTGCGAGGCATTGGAAAACTTCCATGGTCTTTTTGGTTGAATCTTTGCAACTCTCTTGTCTTTGTGGTTGATTCTGTGCTTGAAATGCGCTACTCCACTGTGGGACCTTACAGACAATTGTATGTGTGGGGTAGAGAGATGGGGTAATCACTCAAAAACCTGGTTAACCACTATTGCACACAGTGAGTCCATGCAACGTATTATGTGAAGAAAACTTGTTAAGCACATTTGTACTCCTGAATGTATTTAGGCTTGCCATAAAAGGGGTAAAATACTTATTGACTCAAGACATTTCAGCTTTACATTTTTAATGAATTGGTAAAAATGTCTAAACAAAAAATTCAATTTTTTACATTGTGGGATATTGTGTATGGATCAGTGGCACAATATCTAAACGTTATCCATTTTAAATTCAGGCTGTAATACAACAAAATGTGGAAAAAGTCAAGCGCTGTGAATAGTTTCTGAAGGCACTGTATGGCACAGTCTCGTTGGCTTGTGGCTACTGTCTACTGGCGAGTTGGCTTGTGGCTACTGTCTACTGGCTAGTTGGCTTGTGGCTACTGTCTACTGGCTAGTTGGCTTGTGGCTACTGTCTACTGGCTAGTTTCTGAAGGCCCTGTATGGCACAGTCTCGTTGGCTTGTAGCTACTGTCTACTGGCTAGTTGGCTAGTTGGCTTGTGGCTACTGTCTACTGGCTAGTTTCTGAAGGCACTGTATGGCACAGTCTCGTTGGCTTGTAGCTACTGTCTACTGGCTAGTTTCTGAAGGCACTGTATGGCACAGTCTCGTTGGCTTGTAGCTACTGTCTACTGGCTAGTTTCTGAAGGCACTGTATGGCACAGTCTCGTTGGCTTGTAGCTACTGTTTACTGGCTAGTTGGCTAGTTGGCTTGTGGCTACTGTCTACTGGCTAGTTCGATAGTGGCTACTGTTTACTGGCTAGTTGGCTAGTTGGCTTGTGGCTACTGTCTACTGGCTAGTTTCTGAAGGCCCTGTATGGCACAGTCTCGTTGGCTTGTAGCTACTGTCTACTGGCTAGTTGGCTAGTTGGCTAGTTGGCTTGTAGCTACTGTCTACTGGCTAGTTTCTGAAGGCCCTGTATGGCACAGTCTCGTTGGCTTGTAGCTACTGTCTACTGGCTAGTTGGCTAGTTGGCTTGTGGCTACTGTCTACTGGCTAGTTTCTGAAGGCACTGTATGGCACAGTCTCGTTGGCTTGTAGCTACTGTCTACTGGCTAGTTTCTGAAGGCCCTGTATGGCACAGTCTCGTTGGCTTGTGGCTACTGTCTACTGGCTAGTTGGCTTGTGGCTACTGTCTACTGGCTAGTTTCTGAAGGCACTGTATGGCACAGTCTCGTTGGCTTGTAGCTACTGTCTACTGGCTAGTTTCTGAAGGCCCTGTATGGCACAGTCTCGTTGGCTTGTGGCTACTGTCTACTGGCTAGTTGGCTTGTGGCTACTGTCTACTGGGTAGTTTCTGAAGGCACTGTATGGCACAGTCTCGTTGGCTTGTGGCTACTGTCTACTGGCTAGTTTCTGAAGGCACTGTATGGCACAGTCTCGTTGGCTTGTAGCTACTGTCTACTGGCTAGTTTCTGAAGGCACTGTATGGCACAGTCTCGTTGGCTTGTAGCTACTGTCTACTGGCTAGTTTCTGAAGGCCCTGTATGGCACAGTCTCGTTGGCTTGTGGCTACTGTCTACTGGCTAGTTGGCTTGTGGCTACTGTCTACTGGCTAGTTTCTGAAGGCACTGTATGGCACAGTCTCGTTGGCTTGTGGCTACTGTCTACTGGCTAGTTGGCTTGTTGGCTAGTTGGCTTGTAGCTACTGTCTACTGACTAGTTTCTGAAGGCACTGTATAGCACAGTCTCGTTGGCTTGTGGCTAATGTCTACTGGCTAGTTTCTGAAGGCCCTGTATGGCACAGTCTCGTTGGCTTGTAGCTACTGTCTACTGGCTAGTTTCTGAAGGCACTGTATGGCACAGTCTCGTTGGCTTGTGGCTACTGTCTACTGGCTAGTTGGCTTGTGGCTACTGTCTACTGGCTAGTTGGCTTGTGGCTACTGTCTACTGGCTAGTTGGCTTGTAGCTACTGTCTACTGGCTAGTTTCTGAAGGCACTGTATGGCACAGTCTCGTTGGCTTGTGGCTACTGTCTACTGGCTAGTTGGCTTGTGGCTACTGTCTACTGGCTAGTTGGCTTGTAGCTACTGTCTACTGGCTAGTTTCTGAAGGCACTGTATGGCACAGTCTCGTTGGCTTGTGGCTACTGTCTACTGGCTAGTTGGCTTGTGGCTACTGTCTACTGGCTAGTTTCTGAAGGCACTGTATGGCACAGTCTCGTTGGCTTGTGGCTACTGTCTACTGGCTAGTTGGCTCGTTGGCTAGTTGGCTAGTTGGCTAGTTGGCTTGTAGCTACTGTCTACTGGCTAGTTTCTGAAGGCCCTGTATGGCACAGTCTCGTTGGCTTGTGGCTACTGTCTACTGGCTAGTTGGCTCGTTGGCTTGTAGCTACTGTCTACTGGCTAGTTGGCTTGTGGCTACTGTCTACTGGCTAGTTGGCTAGTTGGCTAGTTGGCTTGTGGCTACTGTCTACTGGCTAGTTGGCTAGTTGGCTTGTAGCTACTGTCTACTGGCTAGTTGGCTAGTTGGCTTGTAGCTACTGTCTACTGGCTAGTTGGCTTGTGGCTACTGTCTACTGGCTAGTTGGCTTGTGGCTACTGTCTACTGGCTAGTTGGCTAGTTGGCTTGTGGCTACTGTCTACTGGCACAGTCTAGTTGGCTTGTAGCTACTGTCTACTGGCTAGTTGGCTAGTTGGCTTGTAGCTACTGTCTACTGGCTAGTTGGCTTGTGGCTACTGTCTACTGGCTAGTTGGCTTGTAGCTACTGTCTACTGGCTAGTTGGCTAGTTGGCTAGTTGGCTTGTAGCTACTGTCTACTGGCTAGTTGGCTAGTTGGCTAGTTGGCTTGTGGCTACTGTCTACTGGCTAGTTGGCTAGTTGGCTAGTTGGCTAGTTGGCTTGTGGCTACTGTCTACTGGCTAGTTGGCTAGTTGGCTAGTTGGCTTGTGGCTACTGTCTACTGGCTAGTTGGCTAGTTGGCTTGTAGCTACTGTCTACTGGCTAGTTGGCTAGTTGGCTAGTTGGCTAGTTGGCTTGTAGCTACTGTCTACTGGCTAGTTGGCTAGTTGGCTAGTTGGCTTGTAGCTACTGTCTACTGTCTACTGGCTAGTTGGCTAGTTGGCTAGTTGGCTTGTGGCTACTGTCTACTGGCTAGTTGGCTTGTAGCTACTGTCTACTGGCTAGTTGGCTTGTAGCTACTGTCTACTGGCTACTAGCTAACTGGCTATAATAGGACGTTCACAAGCTTGTTGTTTGTGCTCTGATTTTTTTTTACACAGATGACTTATCTAGCTAGCTTCCTTTGCTTGTACTTGCTTCTCGTCCGACTGTTGTTAGCTAGGTAGCTACAGCTGCTCGCCTGCTACAGCTAGCTGCTGCTGTTACGCAGCAACCGAGTAGCTGGTCCCGGTTTTAGACCTCTGAGATTCAGCTGAAAAGATGTTAGCAATGTCATTTTTTTTTACAAAAAAGTAGCACATCGTTGGTTCTTCATGGACAGAAATGAGCATGTGAGAGCGATAAATTATATATTTAATAAAACATGTTGCACCTAAAAACT
This sequence comes from Oncorhynchus keta, assembly GCF_023373465.1. Classification (NCBI taxonomy): domain Eukaryota; kingdom Metazoa; phylum Chordata; class Actinopteri; order Salmoniformes; family Salmonidae; genus Oncorhynchus; species Oncorhynchus keta. Next base: position 107,073 of record NW_026290993.1, read on the forward strand.
TTTTTTCTTCTCAACTGGTAGTAACAGTCTTGTCCCATCCATGCAACTTCCCTACAGACTTGGGAGAGACAAAGTTAGATAGCCAAGCTGCACTGCTCGCTTAACCCAGAAGTCAGCTGCACCAATGTGTCAGAGGAAACACTGTCCAACTGGTAACTGTGGTCAGCTTGCAGGCACCCGGCCCACCACAAAGAGTTGCTAGAGCACAATGGCACAGAGAAATCCCGGCCAGTCAAACCCTCCCCTAACCCAGACGACACTGGGCCAATTGTGCGCTGCCTCATGGGTCTCCCGGTCATGGCCAGTTGTGAGCCTGGGATCGAACCCGGGGCTGTAGTGATGCCTCAAGCCTTGCGATGCAGTGCCTTAGACTGCTGCACCACCCGGGAGACCTGCCATCAGACATTTTTTAACTCCTATGGTCACTTTATGGAGGCTAGTCTCGTTTTTAATCCGACGTCTAAAATGTGAGCTAGATAGGCACAGAAAATACTCTGAAAACTCAATTGTCAACGACCCTGTTAAGATATCCGGTATGTGGTTCTTGGTAACGGACGTACAGCTCATGACAAGAGGTGGGGAATGTGCTGTGTACCTTTTCATAAACATTGGTATCATATTGGCTTAGATATGATGGTAGGGAAATTTAAATTCAACATTGAGCTTCAACCATTGCATAATATAGTCTACAATATTTGGGATTTTTCCATCGCAGCCACAGAATCTGAAAAAGCTATTGCAAACATTTATTGTACCTCGTTGCCATAACAACCACATATAGTACCTTGTACTTCTGTAGGAGAGGCTTGTTCTGCAATACTGCTGTTGTCACCAGGGCAACTATCGCTGTGATACCAAGCACCGTGATGATGATCACAGCCTTATACCAAGCGTTCTTTCCTTTCGTCTCTGAGGAAGAGGGAGAGTAGGAGAGATGGGGAGAGAGGGTGAGAGGGAGGAGAGAGGGAGGAGAAGAGAGGAGGGAGAGAGAGAGGGAGGGGGAGAGAGGGGGAGAGAGAGAGGGAGGAGAAGAGAGGGGGAGAGAGAGAGGGAGGGGGAGAAGGAGAGAGGGAAAGAGTTAGGAAGAGAGAGGGAAAGTTGGAGAGAGTTAGCATTTTCCAACCAGCTGCTGATGATGTCACATCTGTATTATTGATGACAGGAGGGTTATGAGTGTTATTGTTGTTGCTGTTGTTGTTGCTGTTGTTGTTGTTGTTGTTGTGTAACTAGGGACTAGTTCTAAATGTGTTGTAAATGTCCATATTAACTCAAGTTAATGCTCTAACCAGAGGTAGGTTCAACAAGGGAAGTAGTTTGTTCATTTGTTTTGTGTTAGATCTACTAGAACCTTTCCTGGGCACACCCTTTTTCTCCATGTTCGCCTTCCTTTTACCTATTGAGGTTTGTCAGTATGGATCTACTAGGCCTCAGGGGGAAACCTTTTCCCAGATTGTTTTGACCGCTATGCCACGCCACACCACTAAGAAAGCTGCTACGAGTCTATAGCTTTTGTTTACAGTTTAAATCTGATCGCTTTGACGATGCACTATAGCCCATGAAATTACCTTTTGTTCTGAAAATAAATGTTTGCTTTTTACACTTGTAACTTTGGATTCCCAAAACCATGTTCAGTGGTTGCTTTGGAAGCCCGTCTGACTACGGCATCACATACTTGTGGCCTCAAGGCAAGTTTGGAATTGGATTACGATATTGCCTCTACTGTATATTCCAAGTGAAGAAGTGACTGACTCTATTGTAGCTCTCTGACTTCGCGTTACTCACTCACTTTGGAGAGAGGGGAATGAAGTATGGTTGCTCTTTCTATTGCTCAATCTGCTCGAGGTGTTGGATGAATTCGGGGAACCTTTGAGAGTTGTGGAGCTTGGAATCGCTCGTGGAGCTTGAATTGTATGTGTCTTGGCTGTTGTGTCTTGTGATGACCTCATGTGTTGGGCTCATTCATTAAGCTGTGCTTTGCTAAAATGTGTTCATAATGTGCTAATCGTTCACTGTTACGTACTTTTAAAATGGATACAATTGAAATTCTTAAGAAATTGTAATGATCTAGAAGTGCTAAATTGGGTGCACTTGCTAAAAATATAAATGAGATCACAGTTTATGGGTGATGACGGAAATGTGGAATTGGTTTACACAAATATGTTCACTGATTCCTCAAAGTTGGTTAAGGAGTTGCATGATCTCAATGAGTCCATAAAGGTTTTATTACCAGCCGAGGAGGCAGAAAAGGATCAGGTCGAATGGTTTGGCCCAAACACAGCGGCAGAAAAGGATCAGGTCGAATGGTTTGGCCCAAACACAGAGGCAGAAAAGGATCAGGTCGAATGGTTTGGCCCAAACACAGAGGCAGAAAAGGATCAGGTCGAATGGTTTGGCCCAAACACAGAGGCAGAAAAGGATCAGGTCGAATGGTTTGGCCCAAACACAGCGGCAGAAAAGGATCAGGTCGAATGGTTTGGCCCAAACACAGAGGCAGAAAAGGATCAGGTCGAATGGTTTGGCCCAAACACAGAGGCAGAAAAGGATCAGGTCGAATGGTTTGGCCCAAACACAGCGGCAGAAAAGGATCAGGTCGAATGGTTTGGCCCAAACACAGAGGCAGAAAAGGATCAGGTCGAATGGTTTGGCCCAAACACAGCGGCAGAAAAGGATCAGGTCGAATGGTTTGGCCCAAACACAGAGGCAGAAAAGGATCAGGTCGAATGGTTTGGCCCAAACACAGAGGCAGAAAAGGATCAGGTCGAATGGTTTGGCCCAAACACAGAGGCAGAAAAGGATCAGGGAATGGTTTCAGAAAAGGATCAGGTCGAATGGTTTGGCCCAAACACAGAGGCAGAAAAGGATCAGGTCGAATGGTTTGGCCCAAACACAGAGGCAGAAAAGGATCAGGTCGAATGGTTTGGCCCAAACACAGAGGCAGAAAAGGATCAGGTTGAATGGTTTGGCCCAAACACAGAGGCAGAAAAGGATCAGGTTGAATGGTTTGGCCCAAACACAGAGGCAGAAAAGGATCAGGTTGAATGGTTTGGCCCAAACACAGAGGCAGAAAAGGATCAGGTTGAATGGTTTGGCCCAAACACAGAGGCAGAAAAGGATCAGGTCGAATGGTTTGGCCCAAACACAGAGGCAGAAAAGGATCAGGTTGAATGGTTTGGCCCAAACACAGAGACAGAAAAGGATCAGGTTGAATGGTTTGGCCCAAACACAGAGGCAGAAAAGGATCAGGTTGAATGGTTTGGCCCAAACACAGATCAAAAGGATCATCATCAGGTTGAATGGTTTGGCCCAAACACAGAGGCAGAAAAGGATCAGGTTGAATGGTTTGGCCCAAACACAGAGGCAGAAAAGGATCAGGTCGAATGGTTTGGCCCAAACACAGAGGCAGAAAAGGATCAGGTTGAATGGTTTGGCCCAAACACAGAGGCAGAAAAGGATCAGGTTGAATGGTTTGGCCCAAACACAGAGGCAGAAAAGGATCAGGTTGAATGGTTTGGCCCAAACACAGAGGCAGAAAAGGATCAGGTTGAATGGTTTGGCCCAAACACAGCGGCAGAAAAGGATCAGGTTGAATGGTTTGGCCCAAACACAGAGGCAGAAAAGGATCAGGTCGAATGGTTTGGCCCAAACACAGAGGCAGAAAAGGATCAGGTTGAATGGTTTGGCCCAAACACAGCGGCAGAAAAGGATCAGGTTGAATGGTTTGGAATGAATGGTTTGGCCCAAACACAGAGGCAGAAAAGGATCAGGTTGAATGGTTTGGCCCAAACACAGAGGCAGAAAAGGATCAGGTTGAATGGTTTGGCCCAAACACAGAGGCAGAAAAGGATCAGGTGAATGGTTTGGCCCAAACACAGATGGTTGAATGGTTTGGCCCAAACACAGAGGCAGAAAAGGATCAGGTTGAATGGTTTGGCCCAAACACAGCGGCAGAAAAGGATCAGGTTGAATGGTTTGGCCCAAACACAGAGGCAGAAAAGGATCAGGTTGAATGGTTTGGCCCAAACACAGAGGCAGAAAAGGATCAGGTTGAATGGTTTGGCCCAAACACAGAGGCAGAAAAGGATCAGGTTGAATGGTTTGGCCCAAACACAGAGGCAGAAAAGGATCAGGTTGAATGGTTTGGCCCAAACACAGAGGCAGAAAAGGATCAGGTTGAATGGTTTGGCCCAAACACAGAGGCAGAAAAGGATCAGGTTGAATGGTTTGGCCCAAACACAGAGGCAGAAAAGGATCAGGTTGAATGGTTTGGCCCAAACACAGAGGCAGAAAAGGATCAGGTTGAATGGTTTGGCCCAAACACAGAGGCAGAAAAGGATCAGGTTGAATGGTTTGGCCCAAACACAGAAAAGGATCAGAAGGCAGAAAAGGATCAGGTTGAATGGTTTGGCCCAAACACAGAGGCAGAAAAGGATCAGGTTGAATGGTTTGGCCCAAACACAGAGGCAGAAAAGGATCAGGTTGAATGGTTTGGCCCAAACACAGAGGCAGAAAAGGATCAGGTTGAATGGTTTGGCCCAAACACAGAGGCAGAAAAGGATCAGGTTGAATGGTTTGGCCCAAACACAGCGGCAGAAAAGGATCAGGTCGAATGGTTTGGCCCAAACACAGAGGCAGAAAAGGATCAGGTTGAATGGTTTGGCCCAAACACAGAGGCAGAAAAGGATCAGGTTGAATGGTTTGGCCCAAACACAGAGGCAGAAAAGGATCAGGTTGAATGGTTTGGCCCAAACACAGAGGCAGAAAAGGATCAGGTTGAATGGTTTGGCCCAAACACAGAGGCAGAAAAGGATCAGGTTGAATGGTTTGGCCCAAACACAACAGAAAAGGATCAGGTTGAATGGTTTGGCCCAAACACAGAGGAAAAGGATCAGGTTGAATGGTTTGGCCCAAACACAGAGGCAGAAAAGGATCAGGTTGAATGGTTTGGCCCAAACACAGAGGCAGAAAAGGAATGGTTTGGCCCAAACACAGAGGCAGAAAAGGATCAGGTTGAATGGTTTGGCCCAAACACAGAGGCAGAAAAGGATCAGGTTGAATGGTTTGGCCCAAACACAGAGGCAGAAAAGGATCAGGTTGAATGGTTTGGCCCAAACACAGCGGCAGAAAAGGATCAGGTTGAATGGTTTGGCCCAAACACAGAGGCAGAAAAGGATCAGGTTGAATGGTTTGGCCCAAACACAGAGGCAGAAAAGGATCAGGTTGAATGGTTTGGCCCAAACACAGAGGCAGAAAAGGATCAGGTTGAATGGTTTGGCCCAAACACAGAGGCAGAAAAGGATCAGGTTGAATGGTTTGGCCCAAACACAGAGGCAGAAAAGGATCAGGTTGAATGGTTTGGCCCAAACACAGAGGCAGAAAAGGATCAGGTTGAATGGTTTGGCCCAAACACAGAGGTTGAAGACAAAGGATCAGGTTGAATGGTTTGGCCCAAACACAGAGGCAGAAAAGGATCAGGTCGAATGGTTTGGCCCAAACACAGGCAGAAAAGGATCAGGTTGAATGGTTTGGCCCAAACACAGAGGCAGAAAAGGATCAGGTCGAATGGTTTGGCCCAAACACAGAGGCAGAAAAGGATCAGGTTGAATGGTTTGGCCCAAACACAGAGGCAGAAAAGGATCAGGTTGAATGGTTTGGCCCAAACACAGAGGCAGAAAAGGATCAGGTTGAATGGTTTGGCCCAAACACAGAGGCAGAAAAGGATCAGGTTGAATGGTTTGGCCCAAACACAGAGGCAGAAAAGGATCAGGTTGAATGGTTTGGCCCAAACACAGAGGCAGAAAAGGATCAGGTCGAATGGTTTGGCCCAAACACAGAGGCAGAAAAGGATCAGGTTGAATGGTTTGGCCCAAACACAGAGGCAGAAAAGGATCAGGTTGAATGGTTTGGCCCAAACACAGAGGCAGAAAAGGATCAGGTTGAATGGTTTGGCCCAAACACAGAGGCAGAAAAGGATCAGGTTGAATGGTTTGGCCCAAACACAGAGGCAGAAAAGGATCATGTTGAATGGTTTGGCCCAAACACAGAGGCAGAAAAGGATCATGTTGAATGGTTTGGCCCAAACACAGAGGCAGAAAAGGATCAGGTTGAATGGTTTGGCCCAAACACAGAGGCAGAAAAGGATCATGTTGAATGGTTTGGCCCAAACACAGAGGCAGAAAAGGATCAGGTTGAATGGTTTGGCCCAAACACAGAGGCAGAAAAGGATCAGGTTGAATGGTTTGGCCCAAACACAGAGGCAGAAAAGGATCAGGTTGAATGGTTTGGCCCAAACACAGCAACACTGGATTATTTTGTATCCTCAGTGGACACATGGATGGAAGAAGCACATCAATGCTCAGCTGCTAACAAAACTGATGTGGAGGTCCAGCCAAGGGACAGTATCGCAAATATCTAATCAAAATGTGGAAATTAGTCACAACACAGCAGGCGCTCAGGACAATCCACCACATCTTATATCAGGCTCAATTTGGAGGCTGAAAGGGCAGCTTATTGGTTAAAGTTGAAACATTGAAAAGGAAACAACTATTGGAGGAACAAGAGCCTCAACTCAAATCATAAATGGAAGAATTAGAGCTTGAAGCTGAAATATGGTCTAAAAGTGCTAAGCTGAATGTATTCCATGAATGTATCCCCTTGTTCACCACGTCTGTGCACAGGGCCAGGGTCAAAGTAGTATGTTGCAAGAAAGTGCTACCACCACATACAGCTCTGTTCATCGTAGGTCAACTAACACACAGCCTGTTGTAAGACCAAAAGATAGGCAGCTGCAACATCCAACTAGGAGAGGAAGGCCTACCAACCCAGATCAGGGTGGAGCTGACAACATGGGCACTGTTGTCAACATTCTGCTACACCAACCAGCTATCACTGAAATGCTGGTAAAGCAGCAAAGGTTGTCCTCATTACCACCTCTTAGTGTACCTGTGTTTACAGCAAAGACAGGCTGTACTTTTTGGAGCAATTCACCAGAGATCTAGCCTGCAGTTGCCAAGATACGGAGGCTAACAGAGGTTATGCAGAGGCCAAAAGGCTCCTGAAAATAAAATGGTTTTCTTCATGATGTTGGATGACAAAGGGATATTGCATGCGTGTTACCTCATTTTATACCCTAGCGAAACAGGAAGTGATGTAATGGCTCACTATAGTTCCTTAAGACTTAAATAAAATTAAATAAGTTTAGAGCAGTCTGACTGAGCAGCAGCAGGCCCGTAATCATTCATTCAAACAGCACTTTTGTGCGTTCGCAAGCACAGAGCTGTTTATGACTTCAAGCCTATCAGCCTAATGGCTGGTGTAACCAATGTGAAATGGCTAGCTAGTTAGCCGGGTGTGCGCTAATACTGTTTCAAACATCACTCACTTTTAGATTTGGAGTAGTTATTCCCCTTGCGCTGCAAGGGCCGCGGCGTTTGTGGAGTGATGGGTAACGTTGCTTCAAGTGTGGCTGTTGTCTATGTGTTCCTGGTTTGAGCCCAGGTAGGGGCAAGGAGGGGGACGGAAGCTATACTGTTACACCGGCAATACTATAGTGCATATACGAACATCCAATAGTCAAAGGTATATGAAATACAAATGGTAGAGATAAATAGTCCTATAAATACTATATTAACTACAACCTAAAACCTCTTACCTTGGAATATTGAAGTCTCATGTTAAAAGGAACCACCAGCTTTCATATGTTCTCATGTTCTGAGCAAGGAACTGAAACGTTAGCTTTTTTACATGGCACATATTGCACTTTTACTTTCTTCTCCAACACTTTGTTTTTGTATTATTTAAACCAAATTGAACATGTTTCATTATTTATTTGAGGCTAAATTGATTATAATATTATTATATTAAGTTAAAATAAGTGTTATTTCAGTATTGTAGTATTTGTCATTATAACAAAAAAATTTAAATAAAAAAAT